>NC_081418.1:144626456-144707380 GCF_949786415.1 Peromyscus eremicus | reverse complement strand
CCCCATATGAAAAATCACGTCTTCTTCACCTCATATCCATTATCTTCCAGCTTCTCACACGTCTTATCTCTCACTTTGGTCCTTTCACTGAACCCACTGACCTCCCTGCCTAGTGGGGAAGCTCTGAAGTGTTTCTGTGAGCCAGGACTGTCCTGTCAGGGTCATTGCTGTGCCTTATCTCTCTGAGTCTGTCTCCTTGTGTCTTCAGATGTCCTCCAGTGCTTTCTTGGGACAGATCCCCATGTTCCTGGATTCCACTTACTCTTCTGAGAATCTATGAACTTACAACATGTACCCAACACACACACACACACACACACACACACACACACACACACACACACACACACATACACACACACATATACACACATTATAACAAATAAAATCACATTATTGTCATCCCCCAATAATGTAGAAAGCTTGGAAAGGAATAGCTTGCAGTGCTGTGGTTTCTTAGAATGCATGCCCTGCATTTGAAAATAGCCATTGTTTTCTTCCTGCATAGAACCTCCTTAGACACACAGGTCTGGAGAATGTTAGGTAGGCTTAGATCCCTCCAAATTATGTGTGTTGAATACCACTTTTCTGACAGTGGTTTTTTTTTTTTTTTTTTTTTGGTTAGAAATAAAGAGCTACATAACTGTGTTGGCATGTACCTACAGTCCTACAATCCCACAATCCTACAACCCTACAACCCTACAGTTCTACAACCCTACAATCCTACAATCCCACAATCCTACAATCCCAGCACACTGAAAGAAACTACAAACAATGCTGAAAGGAATCCTTTTGGGGGGGGGTTGGTTTTTCAAGACAGGGTTTCTCTGTATAGTCTAAATGGGCCTTGAACTCACAGAGATCCACCTGCCTCTGCCTCCAGAGTGCTTGGATTAAAGGAATGCACCACCACCACCCAGCTTGGTCACCACTTTCCCTGGGCACACACAGCAGCTTTCTTCAGAGCCTGAGGATACAATGAAGAAATTAATACAAGATGAGGATTTTTCAAAGGGACTCTTCCTTCTCCTGTCCTCAGACTGTGTTACAGCAGGAGAAGCTTTGGAAAGTGTTCACACTCCTCCGTGGTCCCACTAATGCATCAATATTGCCTTCCTTCCCACAGGCCCTCAAATCCTGATGATTGCTGTCTTCACGCTTGCAGGAGTTGTGGTCCTGATGCTGCTGATCGCTCTCCTGGTGCTGAGGTACCTCCTTCCCACAGGCTTTCCCTCCTGGTGGGGAGGAGAGGGGACAAGTCTGGTGTCTGTTGGCAATGCTTGATGAAAAAGGCAGGCCTGGGATCTTAAAGGCATTCTGCATCAAAAGCAGTGTCAAAGGCAGAAGCCAATATGGGTAGATTAGAATTGTGAGTCAAGGGATTGGCCTGTGTGAAGTCTTGTATGTGTTTGGGAAGATTGCGAACACGCCGTGTCCATATGGCCACATTATAAGCAGTGTGTAACTAGTTAGCTTCAGAGTTCTATTGGTGTGTCCTGAGAGATCGCAGAATCATTGTACAGTATAGTGTGGAAGCTAGAAGAAGCTTAGAAACCATCCATGCCACCAGGTGTGGTGGTCCAAGCCTATAATCCTAGACTGAGGCAAAAGAAAGTAAATTTGAGGCCAGCTTGCACTATTTTGTAAGACTGACTCAAGAAAACAAGCAAAACCAATAACAACAAAGAAATCATCTCCTCCAAATGTCCAGAGCATAAGGAAAGAGAAACAAAGACTGAGTCTACCAGGTGGTGATAGGAATAGTTCAGTCGGGCCTTCTGCACATCAGAGCTGTGGCTTATCTGCATGACATGGGCATAGCATGCGCCTAACTGGAGATACAGACCTGTTAAATACTTGTTGACTCTATCAGCATTCCAGCTTCTGCTGTACACACTAAACAGAATATTCTTTCTCAATTGTGGTATTGGCATATCCTAAACCAAGTAGCAAATGTCTGTGTGTGTCACACTTTGGGAAGAGTGTCATTAGACTTTCTCACAATGTAAATGCCCAGCCTGTAGCATGTTTTCTCTGGAGAGGGGCCAAACTGACTTCTTTGCTCTGAAGGCAGAGTTCGACTCAAAATGCAGGAGACCATCTACAGTGTACCCATGTAATTTAGTGGAGGGGGAAAAAAAAAACCCTCAGAGATTAAACCCAAATGGGTTGATCAACTTTCCTTGGTAGAAAGTCCTGAGATAAAACAGGAGATACCCATTATTGTCTCTAGGCCTGGAGACAGAGGCAGGGATTCCTAAAGTGGCCTGGCAGAGAAGACGAGGTATACGTAGTTTTCCATTTCAACTACCAATGCATGAAAACAGTGAATTACTTATAGTGTTCCCTAACCCAGTATGAATGACAACTCTGTTTAACCCCAAGAGTCTCCTGGGCTCGAACATGACAGCCTGGCAGCCTTCAATGTCTTGATATTCACCCTACCTGCCTCTGCTTAGGGTCACAGTAGCTGGTCAGCGGTATGCTACTTTACACATATTTAATAAAGGAAATTGAGTGAGGTGGAAACAGAGGAGGAAACTGAACCATTCTGTTCAGGGAACATTGAAAAGGGAATGGCAAAGGACATTGAGAATATAAGTCAGAGTTTGTCTAATGACAAAGGAGTAAAGATAAATTCAGGGGCAGACAAGTAGGTCAACAAAAAGACTGAGAAATGCGACAGGGTGGAGTCACAAGCCAGTTGGGACAACTGACTTTCCATCCAAAAATCAAATTAAAACTGCCTAGTACAATGTACAGAGATACAGCCCACTTTGTGTGGAGCTTTAAGTGTTAAGGCCCTATGTATGAAAACCAAACTTCAAATTTAGAAGAAATGGATATGGGGTGACTTTATAAGAGTAGTTCTTAGTTGCAATCAAGAAGAAAGTCCTAGAAGAAAAATAAGTAACTATGCCATGATAAAATTAAAACTTTCCATACAACAACATTAAAGGGGCAGTGGTATAGAAGAAATGTCACAAATACACAAATAGGATTTGTTTCTTCATAACACATAAATAAATTCATATAAGGGGCTGGGAGATGGCTCAGTGGGCAAATGTAATTGTGCAAGTATGAGGACCTGAGATCAAATTCCCAAAACCCATGGGTGGTAGTTTGAATGTAACTGGCCCCCATAAGCTCAAAGGGAATGGCAGTATTAGGAGGAGTGGCCTTGTTGGAGTAGGTGTGGTCTTGTTGGAGGAAGTGTGTCACTGTGGAGGTGGGCCTTGAGGTCTTCTATACACTCAAAATAGTGTCTCAAACCACTTCCTATTGCCTTCTGATCAGCACCATGTCTGCCTGAACACCACCATGCTCCCCACCATGATGATAATGGACTAAACTCTGAACTGTAAACCACCACCTCAATTAAATGTTTTTCTTTATAAGAGTTGCCATAGTCATGGTGTCTTTTCATAGCAATAGAAACCCTAACTAAGAAAGAAATTGGTACCAGGGACTGGGGTATTGCTGTGGTTGGCCAGACCATGTGTTTGTTTAGAGTAATATGGACTTTGGGAGTTTGGGTTAGGAAAGCAGTGGAATGCTTTAAGTGCTGCTTAATGGGCCCTACTAGTAGGAGCATGGAAGACAGTGGTGCTCACTGTGATTTGATGAACTGTGGGGTCAAGAGGTTTCAGAGGAGAAGAATGTTAGTATGTGGCCTAGAGACGGGTCTGGTGGTATTTTGGTGAAAAATGTGGCTGCTTTTAGCCCTTGTCCAAAAAATTTGCCAGAGCCTAAAATGAAGAGTTTTGGATGAACTCCCTTGGCAGAGGAAATCTCAGAACAGCCTAGTATAGATTCTGTTGTATGGTGGTAACTCTAATGAAGATTTATAATGAAAAGGAACAAGCTGAGGAGGGTAAATAACAAAAATGTAAAATTTAAGGAACTCCAAAAAGTGGAATGGAATCAAGTCCTGTGTTCAAGGAGAAAAGATTAAGAAATGGAATAAAGGGAGTGGTGACCTCAGGGCAAGATCCCAAACAGCTGAGTTTCCAAATTGTGGAAGGGAATTAAAGCTTAGAGCTGGGTGTAGTCGTGCACACCTTTAATCCCAGCACTGGGAAGGCGAAGGTGGAAGCTGATGGATCTCTGAGTTTGAAGCCAACCTGGTCTAAAGAGCAAGTTCAAGGACAGCCAAGCTTAGACAATGAAGGTAACAATCAAAAACAGAAAGCTGATGGAGATGTAATTGAACGAGGGGGCCATGCTCTAGCCTCAGAAAGCAGCAAAACTTGGCAGCTTCAGCCACATGGTTCTGGCTTTAGAATTAAGGATTGAAGAAATGGGGTTATGGAATTTACCTCTGCACCTGAGGAAAGCCGCTGAGGCGAGGTATATGTCAGGGGTGTCCCTAAATGGGGAGGCCTAGGGAGGCCATTTCATGAAGCTGTGAAGTTGAATCCTCAACTTCTTGGAGACCCCAAGATGTTAGAGATGCCAGAGCCATGGGATACCTGCCAAGGAGAGCTGCTAACAGGGAGTGGAACCAACCCAAGAGAAAGAAGTGTGTTGCAGTCAACAAAGCTGAATGGAGTTGGACATCTGAAGAGCATGTTGACATCAGACATGGGGAAGCAGAGTTTGGAGTTTTCAGTCTTGCTTTGGTCCAGTATTTCTTCACTATGCTCCCTTCCTTATGTTTTGGAATAATCCTGTGCCATTATATGTTGGAAGTATGTGATCTGCTTTTTTATTTTGATTTTACATTGTAAAAATGATTTACAAATCATTTTTATTTGATTTTACATGAATCTCAGAAGAGAATTTGAACTTTGGACTTTTAAATGTTTGAGATTGTTATATGAGATTATGGGGACTTTTGAAGTTGGACTAAATACATTTTGCTTTATGATATTGTTACTAGCTTATGGGGGCCAGGGAGTGGAATGTGGTAGTTTGAATGTAATTGGCCCCCATAAGCTCAAAGGGAATGGCATTATTAGGAGGTGTGGCCTTGTTGGAGTAGGTATGGTCTTGTTGGAGTAGGTGTGGTCTTGTTGGAGTAGGTGTGGTCTTGTTGGAGTAGGTGTGGTCTTGTTGGAGTAGGTGTGGTCTTGTTGGAGTAGGTGTGGTCACTGTGTGTCACTGTGCAGGTGGCTTTGAGGACTCCTATACACTCAAAATACTGCCCAGTGTCTCAAACCACTTCCTGTTGCCTCCTGATCAAGATGTAGCCAGCACCATGTCTGCCTGCATATCACCATGCTCCCCACCATGATGATAATGGACTGAACCTCAGAAATTATAAGCCACCACCTCAATTAAATGTTTTCCTTTATAAGAGTTGCCATGGTCATGGTGTCTCTTCACAGCAATAGAAACCCTAAGACGTCATGTAAGACCAGAGACAGTCTGTACATCTGTAATCCCAGCATTGTTACAGAGAGATGGGAAGGGAGACAGAAAAGTGTACTCACAGGCCATCTGACCTGGAGTGCAGAGCAGAGCAGGAGCTTCTGCCTCAAATGGGTGAAAGGTGAGGGTCAGAAGCCAAGGTGGTCCTCTAATCCCACCGGCAGTCTGTGGTGTACAAATGAAACACACCAATACACACACACACACACACACACACACACACACACACACACTCAGTCACACAAACAACAATCCACAATAGACACATACACACCAAACTCCCACACCAATCCAGAGACACATACACACCAATACACACACACACACACACACACACACACACACACACACTCACACACCAATCCCCAGAGACACACACATGCTCACATGCTCTCATACACCCACCCTAACCCCCACTAATCCATAGACACACACACATATATATACACACATGCTCACACACACAAAACACACACACACTGGTACACACATCAATCTACATAGACATAGACACACACCAGTCCACACACAAATGCACACACACACACACACACACACACTCCAATTCATACATATACATACACATACTAATCCATAGACATACACACAGAAAGAGATTAAAATTCATGTAAGGTAATAAAAGAAAATGATGCAATAATGAAACTGAGAAAATCCCAAAAAACTCCATACAACTCTTCGATGCTATGTATTCTATAACATAGTTGGTGAATATTTGGAAATATCCTCTCCAAAGATATCAAACAAACACAAAAGTAAGCAACAATAAGCCACCATTTTACACACATCATAAATGTTTAAAAATACTTAATAATATCAAGAACATTGGAAACGAGAGTTCTCAAGTTGGGAAATTGGCCCATCACTTTGGAAAAGGATTTCATGGTATCAGTGAAGTTGAAAGTGTGTTTCTCCACTGTAACCCAAGAAGGTATCATGTGTAGTGCTTGAAGGAAGGAATTAGAAAACTATTTTTGTAGTTTGGGATAAATGTTGAAATTGGACCTCATTTAGCTCAAACTGGCCTTGAAATTGCTATGTAGCTGAAGATGATCTTGAGCTCCTGATCTTCTTGCCTCTACCTCCCAAATGCTGGGTTCCAGACATGATCCCCTTGGCATGGCTTAAACTTCCTGTTTTAAGGGCAAGGCATGGAACAGGAGCTGGATTATTTAGGAGTAGAGTGGAATCAACGGTGGTTTCAATTTTACCTTTTTCTGCCACTCAAGGTTGTCAGGGTTTTGTTTCCAGTTTTGCTTTTATTGTTTTTTATACTTTTCACCATCAGTTCAGATCTTTTGTTATAGAATTACTGTCTTAGTGAAGAGCTTAGGAAAGTGAAATAGAGAAAAGCCCAAAATAGTCCACTTAGCAGTTGGAAGAGCATGAAGCCACACCTCAGTGTCTGCTGGCCTGAAGACTGCAGGGTCAAGGTCCTAAGTTCTTCCTAGTGTCTAGGAGCCAAACGGAATGGATGTTGTGGTAGTTTGAATGTAATTGCCCCCATAAGCTCATAGGGAGTGGTATATTAGGAGGTGTGGCTTTGTTAGAGTAGGTATGACCTTGTTGGAGGAAGTGTGTCACTGTGGAGGCGGGCTTTGAGGTCTCATATGTCCTCAAGCCACGCCTAATGTCTGAAGTCCACTTCCTGTTGACTTTGAATCAAAATGTAGACTTCTCAGCTCCTTCTCCAGAACCATGCCTGCCTGCATGCTGCCATGTCCCACCATGATGATAATGGACTAAACCTCTGAACTGTAAGCCACCCAATTAAATGTTGCTGTGGTCATGGTGTCTCTTCACAGCAATAGAAACCCTAACTAAGATAGATGCTCATAAACACCTCCTGATGGTTCTATTCCTTTTACAGAAAATACAGAAGAGATAATGAACTTCGACAGAAAAAATGGTCCCACATTCCTTCTGAAAATATCTTTCCTCTGGAGACCAACGAGACCAACCATATCAGCCTGAAGGTAAGTCAGGTGTGCTCTACGTGTTGATAAGTATCTGACAGGACTTTGGTAGCATGATAGCAAATGTACCAAGCATGGATACTTTAGTTCATTCGGGAATCCAAGATTTAGACGTTTGCAGCTTAAAGGAGGAAGGATTATTTTGCCCATGGTTTCTGGACCACTTCTGTCTGTGAAATTAGCAGCTTGCTTGCTGCATGACAGGGGAAGGCCAGCCCATTATGGGTGGAGCCACCACTGGGCTGTGGTCCTGGGTTCTATAAGAAATCAGGTGGAATGAGCCAGCCCAATCTTAGAAGACAAGCTGTGTGTGCTGTAGAGGATGTGGAGAGACAGCCCAGTGATGGCTCCACCCATAATGGGCTGTCCTTCCTGTCAATCACTAATTAAGAAAATGTCCTACAGTCCTGCCTACAGTTGGAAAACACACATGCACAGATAGAGCCAGCCTTTCCAGGAGGTGACTTTAACCTCATAATCTCAAATTGTCTTTGTAGGACATGATAGCTCCCCACCTCACTCCCCAACCACAAAAGGAGACATGAGACTTGCAAAGAGGCATGGTGTCCAGGGACTCCTGTTCAGAGGAATCCTAAGCTTTGCCTTCTTTATCATTCAACTAGCAATGTAGGTAAAAGGAAAATAGAGGCATTTTCTCCACTGAGGCTCCCTCCTCTCAAATGACTATGGCTTGTGTCAAGTTGACATTAAACCAGCTAGCACAATTGATCCCTTGCCAACTTGACACATGAACATATCGCTATTAAGCCATAATTTTTTTTTCTTTTTCATCCCCAAGGTCACACATTAATATCAACATTATAATATAGAATATTTTACAAACTTAAAATTTTAAACACTTTAAAAGTTATCCTTTTAAAAATATCCAGTCTCCTTTAAAATGCAGTATCTATAAAATTCCAAAGTCTCTCTCTTTTTTTTTTTAAGTTTAAAGTCTCTCTACTGTGGGCTCCTGTAAAATCAAGAATAATTAAATACTTTCTCCCTTCAAGAGGGAAGAACATAGTCACAACCCGAATAAAGCAAAACTACACTTCAACAGTGTAAATAACTCGATGTCCAGATTCACTCGGAGTCTTCTGGGCTCCTCCAAGGAGCTTGGGCCTCTTCTCCAGCTCCATCCTCTGCAGTACACACAGCTTGTCTTCTAAGCTCAGGCTGTCTCACTTCACCTCTGCTGCCATCCTTGGCGGTCATCCCATGTTACTGGCATCTCCAAAATGCTGGGGCCTTTTGCTGCACCTGGGCTGCAATTTCACCAGCAGCCTCTCCTGGGCCTCTTCAGGGACTCTAGCCTACCACACAGTACCGAGCCTCAGCTGCTTTCCATGACCCCTCATGCCTTCAACACCAGTACGACCTGGGTGACTCTCACACTACCAACTTTGGCTGCCAGCACAAGGCACTGCCCGTCCCACGGGCCAGGTTATTTGATGAGACCCGAGGAGGCACCTCCTGAAAGATCAATGGGGGCGAGAGAGAAAGGAGACCAGGCGCGTAAAGAAAGACAAAGTCAGTCTGAGTTGCGTCAAGGTCTCGTTTATTGACTGGGTGTTGAGGCTTATAAGCAGGGCTTCAGGCAGGGTGGGGGAGCAGGGGAAGCAGGGAGATAAGAATGGAAAATTCCTAAGGGAGGGTGAGGTCGCTTTGGTCCCAGGCCCCTGCAGCTGGCTGATTAGCACATACTCCAGGAAGTTGTACAGCCCGCGGTTAGGCCAGGAACTTCCTGTCAAGGCTTGACAAAGTTCAGGACACAGCTGTCCGGAGTCGGTCCCCAACAAGGCACAACCTTGCTCACCTCTAGAACACAGCTTCTGTGTACTGACTCTGAGGAAGCACTTCCCAGATTTTACCTCAGTGATGCTGGTTCTTCTTTATCTCTGCTAATTTCTCAACTCCGGCGGACCAGTTGTCCAGTAGAGCAAAGGTTATACTTCAGTGGTTCTGCTATCTTGTTAATCACAGCTGACTCCTCAGTGCCAACTAGCCAGAACCGTAGATTAACTCCAAATAGTAAATGGTCCTGATGGTGACTCTCAGACTTTCCTCTGGAATTCCACAAGCCAGGTATCCTTCATCTGAATTTCTCTCAACATTCTTATCTCCCAAGTACCTGCAGAACAGCTCACCAAGGTTTGAACACTCAGTGGCTTTTCTGGTCCAAAGACCCAAAGTCCTTTCACAATCCTCCCCAAAACAACATGGTCAGGTCTGTCACAGCAATACCCTACTCCTGGTACCAATTTCTGTCTTAGTCCAGGTTTCTATTGCTGTGATGAAACATCATGACCAAAGCAACTTGGGAGAAAAGGATTCATTTGTCTATGCTTCCAATCACTGTTCATCTTTGAAGGAAGTCAACACAAGAACTCACACAGGGCAGAAACCTGGAGCCAGGAACTGATGCAGAAGCCATGGAGGAGTGCTGCTTATTGGCTTGTTCTCCTTGGCTTGCTCAGCCTGCTTTCTTATATATGGAAGTATCCAGGGGTCCTGGGGTTTAGGTACATCTGGCGTGGGATGTCTGAGGGGAAAAAAAAAAATCTACGTACACTATGTTCTTATGTCTGTTAACTTTATTCCTCTAAGACAAAACTCTATCAATTCAGCTATAGCTCCACCAGGCACTCAAGGCAGGAATAATTCTAGACATACCAAGCTCTTTATCTGTCTACTTTATTTCTCTGAGATGAAATCCTGTCTCCATAACTACAGTTCCGTCCAGTTCCCTAGCTCACAGTCCTGCTAACACTAACTCTTATGCTTTCAGCCTCATCTTGTCCTCTGTATCCTCTTTCTCCATCTCTGCTGCTCTCTACTCCTGACACTCAGAAAACTCTACCTGAGATCTGCTTACCCTCTGCGGAACCTCTGTCATCCTCTCTTCTCTCTCACCATGCTGTTCTTTCCGTTTCTACAGAAAATGCCTGCCCTTTCTTTCCGTGGGCACATGGTTCTCTGCCTCCTCAGGAATATTGTTTTACTTCCCACCTTGATATGTAAAAATCCTCTTTTGTTCTCAGTCAATTGCTCTGGAGAACCACTAGGCCTCCTCAAGGCCAGGGGATGGTCTGAGCTTCATTAGCACAGGAAACAAAGCTAGGTGTCTCCACCAGATTGTCTCCTAAACTCAACTTAGTTCAGCAGGTCTGGGGAGCTGAACTGTTTACCAATCAGTCTGGACACGCAGAATTTCATAGCAGAAGACAGCTGAAATATTAAAGGCTGGATATCACCAAATATTCATAATAAATGGCTTGCCTCTTGACAGACCCTTGGTCCAGTCAAGGTATAGCTTTAATACACAGCTGAATCTCTATATTTTCTTGCAGCCCACAAGACTTATAGAACCCAGGGCCACAGCCCAGGGGTAGCCCGACCCACAGTGGGCTGGACCTTGCCCATCAATCACTAATTAAGAAAATGCACTACGGGCTTGCCTGCAGCCAGTTCATTTTCTCAGCTAGGGTCCTCTCCTCTCAGGTGTTAAGTAAATCTAGTACTAGCCAGCACAGCACCTCAAGTTTTTATGAAATGCAAATTGAAAGATATACAAGTCTTAACTTTTTCCCTGTGTTTAAACCAGAAGTCAGTGGCAGGGAAGGCAGGAGCCACATCTAACCTATGCAGTACACCACCTATGCAGTGGTGTACATATGTTCATCTATGTGTTGTTTTGCGTTGACATGTTTTAAATCAATTGCCAACATATAAAATCACAGAATATCATATAAAAATCCACATCTCAGTCTTTCTTTTGAGAAACCAGCTGTTGTGGCAATTCTAAGCCAAACCCAGGATTGATGGACTCCTGGTCCTGACACCCCACTGGCATCTCTGAGGGGCCTTTAGGCATAAAATTGCAACTCGAATGCAGTGAGCTTTTGTAGCATCTTTCTCCAAGAGCATCTGCCTGGAGATGGCACAGGCCAGGGTTTCCAACAGGAGGAGAATGAGAGGAAGCACAGCGTAGGAGGCCAAGAGAATTCTTGGTACTAGTAAGACCGTGAGAGGGAGGGAGGGGGGAAGCCCAGAGAATGAGGCCGTAGACACCTGCGGAAAGGTAGGTGTCAGGAATCAGGCGAGGCAGAAGGGTGCGCCCAAGATGCACATCAGGGGCCCTGCCCAGCACGCTATGGAGCACTTGCAGACACACCCAGAGTGCCTCTTAGCCTGTGGCAGTGAAGGGAGATTGAAGTTCTGGAACAATCGGTCTTTTCTCCGCCAGATCGACGATGACAGGAGACGGGATACAATCCAGAGACTGCGGCAATGCAAGTACGACAAAAAGGTTGGTACGGCGTACCCGCCCTGCACCTCCCCCCGCCCTACACCCACCCCACCCCACCCCCCGCCCTGCACCCGCTGTCCCGAACTCTTTCCCTTAGTGCAGTGCCCCACTGTCCTAAACACTGTCGGTTTGCACAGTCGTCATCATCGTCCCCCTCCCCCTCGTTCTAAACCCTTTTGGTTAGTAGGGGTTAGTTCCCCTACCCCACCACACCCCACCCCTGCTCCCTGAACCCTGTCAGTCCTTAGGCTAGCCCTCACTGCCCTGAACCTGTCCAGGGGTATGCTGGGTGTTCTGACACACAGTTGTCCTGGCCCCTGACCTTGGCAATACAACGGCAGAGGTGCCCAGGTGGGCAGAGGCGCCCAGGTGGGCAGAGGTGCCCAGGTGGGCAGAGGCGCCCAGGTCGGCAGAGGCGCCCAGGTGGGCAGAGGCGCCCAGGTCGGCAGAGGCGCCCAGGTCGGCAGAGGCGCCCAGGTGGGCAGAGGCGCCCAGGTGGGCAGAGGCGCCCAGGTCGGCAGAGGCGCCCAGGTCGGCAGAGGCGCCCAGGTCGGCAGAGGCGCCCAGGTGGGCAGAGGCGCCCAGGTCGGCAGAGGCGCCCAGGTCGGCAGAGGCGCCCAGGTCGGCAGAGGTGCCCAGGTCGGCAGAGGTGCCCAGGTGGGCAGAGGTGCCCAGGTTGTTCCAAGAGTTTCACATGGAAGGCACTCTGGGAACGTGGATGAACAAAGGAAACATTCTTGTGAGAAGTAGAGGTCAGGAAATGTGAGATTCAGGTCACTCAGGGAAGCCCTTGTACATTGGTTTCAAGAATCCCCTGTCAGGGAGGGGCTCCATTCTTCCTCCCTTGTCTTTCCTTTCTTTTCTCCTTCTTTCCCACTTTCCTCATTTCCTCCTTCCTTCCTCCCTCCTTCCTTCCTCCCTTCCATTCCCCCTGGTCATTCTTCATGAAACGTTTAAACTCCAGCCTACCACATCCCAGTTACCAGGCACCAGAGATAGAAGCCTTAGTCAAACACTGTGAGTGCTCCAGAAAGTTTCTGATACAACGGGGCCCTCAAGCAAACTTCTCCTTTATGCATATAATGAGTTGCACCACACTCTGCTGCCGTGTGGCTGGACTGGTTGGAGACTGTCAATGAACGACTCGGGTCACAGCAATCCCCCTCTTTCCACAATTGATCTCGGCAGAAAGTGATTCTGAAGGACCTCAAGCACAGTGATGGCAACTTCACGGAGAAGCAGAAGATCGAACTCAACAAGGTATGCGCCCTGTTAGGCCCTTTAGATTCAGCTTCATCCCATTTCCCCAAACACTGAGGTCCCCTGATAGAAAGAGAGTCCCCAGCCAAAGGGTGACTTGGCTTCTTGTTGACAATCCATCAAGGGACGCTGGACAGTGAGGTCTCATGTTGCCTACAACACAGTCCTGGTATTATTTAAAGGTCCTTAGAATTTTTATCCAGTGTGGTTGAGTAAGATGTGACGTGTGGGGGAAGGAGAAGATGCTGGCGTTCAGTTGTTATGTTCGAGTCTTCTTGCCAAAGACTTCAAAGCAGCACATTTCACTGGCACATAAATCTCCATCGTAGCACCCCCCACCCCCACCTGCCCCCTGCCGCTTTGCTTTGTAACCTGCCTAGTTGCCTGTTCGCTGCCCCCCACACTCCATCTCCTATCCCTCACTCCCCACCCCCTCAGCTTTGCTCTGTAAATAGCTGATTCACCCGATCTCTTAGTTGCTACAGTCTGACTACTACAACCTGACCAAGTTCTACGGCACTGTGAAGCTGGACACCAGGATCTTTGGAGTGATCGAATACTGTGAAAGAGGGTCCCTCCGGGTAAGGAACCATGGTCACTTCCTATTGCCTAAGTGGTCCACTATATGAAAAAAAAAAAAAAAAAAAAAAAAGACATATTGGAGCTGGCTCCTTGTGCACCTGTAACTCCGGTTCCAGGGGATCTAACACCCCCTTCTGGTCTCTATGGGCCCCGCACACATGTGGTGCACATACACACATGCAGGCAAAGTGCTCATACACACAAAAACAAATGAAAAATCGTGCGGGCAGTGATGGCGCACGCCTTTAATCCCAGCACTCGGGAGGCAGAGCCAGGCGGATCTCTGTGAGTTCGAGGCCAACCTGGGTACAGAGTGAGTTCCAGAAAAGGCGCAAAGCTACACAGAGAAACCCTGTCTTGAAAAACAAAAAACAAAAAACAAAAACAAACAAAAAAAACAAATGAAAAATCGTACTCAATGAAATGACGTCAGAGGGTCGTCAGGAGTAGTGATCAGAGGCATCTGATTGCATCACTCAGTCCTATGATATCATTACAAGCAAGCCAAAGATATTCAGAAAAGCAGACCAGACATAGGAATGCAAGCAGAGGGGATAAATGACTGCTTTGAGACACACACTTTGTTACTTCACTTGCTTTGGGGTTGAACGCACAAAGGACAGGTGCTCAGCCAGCATGGAATGACCTGTCTTAAGTCCTGCTTCTGCTCCGTCGAGGTCTCAGAGTCCCTCTCTCCCTCGGGAGGAGTGGAAGAGGACTCATCAGGGCCAGGTGGGCTCCCGTATTCTGGATGAGCAGGTCCAGAGCTATAAAAGCAGGATAGGGCTGAGTCAGGTTTCCAGAACCTAGCACTAAGCTGGGACCCTCAGGCCACTTAGCATTCTGAAGGGCATACACAGTTGACATACACAGAGGCAGATGTCAGAATGGGACTAGAAGAAAGCAAGAACAGGCCGGAATACAGAGCAAAGGGGCCAAAGCATTAGATCCCAACTCTGCAGAATGGCTGGGCATGGATGCTCTGGGCCTTCAGACACCTTTGGGCAAGGTGGCCACGTAATTCATCAGGACGCTTTGAGAGCAAAGGGGACTATGTTTATGCCAAGCAGACATGGACTGACTCTGGCATGGGCGTGTGCTTTATGTGAATATACATTAAAGAATTAAAGAAGTCCCAGAATAGGTCAGGTGATGCATCCAATGGCGATTTTCTGTTCTGCCTTCTCATATTTTGTAAATTCTGTTCATACTTTATGAAAGATATGTTTTCCTTTTGTATTTGAAGCAGAATCCCACCAAGGGGTGCACATTGGCTGATGAGAACAGGCTAGGATGGGCAAGTAGTAAGCCAAGGGGAGAAAGTTCCTGCAGATTCTGGCTGCTTATGGCTTCCTTCTTGCCCCACAGCCTCATCTAATGACTAATAGCTCTAGAACCTCCTGAGAAATCGCTGATGCCACACCCAAATTAAACCAAGACTCCAGTCAGGCTGTTTCCTGAAACAAGATTGTTCTGTTCCAGGTCATACCAAAAACAGTGGCCTGCTGGTTTAACTAAACCCCATATAGGAACCACCCTAATGTTAGATAAGTTCAAAGCCTAGCTCCTCCAATTCCTAGGAAAGTCAAGAGCGCTCTTAAGGACAGAGATCCTAGCTACTTAAAGAAAACTCAGAGCAATTAAGTCAATTGAAGTAATTAGCATTGAGAGTAGAGACTGAAGCCTAATGAAGGAATTCCCAGGAGCAATTCCCTGCTTAGAAACACTGGTCCAGCTGGGCGTGATGGCACACACCTGTAATCCCAGCTCTCAGGAGGCAAATGAGGAGGAGAATCTCAACTTCAAGGTAGCATAGGGAGTTCTGCCTATGTGCTGTGTGCCAGATATATAGGGTACTTCAGGTCTTGTGGACTACCAAGGGAGACCCTGTCTCAAAAAAAGTGTTTAAAAACATATAAAACAAATCCATTCATCCAGTCTTCATGAGATGGAGCAGGCAGGGTAGATACTTTTTGGTCAGACTTCCCAAGGCCAGCCTCCAGGCAGAGTCTGCGTATCTTTCTCTCCTACCCGATGCTGAAAATCACCCAATGCCTGTTCTGTTTTATTTGGAGGTTTTGAGACAGAGTCTCACATAGCCCAGGCTGCCCTTGATATTCTGGTCCTCCTGCCTCCACCTCCTACGTACAGTACATGTTTGATAATGACAATCAATGGCTATGATTCTGGTTTATGTATTTACTGTACTTTTTTATGTATTTACTGTATGTACTTTGCTTTATTGTTATTTTAGGTTACTATGCTGTAGTGTTATTTTAGAACATACTTCCATTTATTTAAAAAAAAAAACTTACTAAAGAGTAGCATGTTGTGTTAGCCAGCAACACAATACATCTCATCTTTCTTTTCCTTCCTTCCTTCTTTCCAACCTCCCTCCCTCCCTCCCTCTCTTTTCTTTTTTCTTTCTTGAGAGAGGGTCTCACTACATAGTTCAGGTTGATCTCAAACTGGTAGAAATTCTCTTGTTTAAGACTCCCGAGTCATTTTGATGGCACTTGATCTATTCTTGTGTCATTTTGTTTCTCGTGACCCTGGGAGCAAGATTGTGGAGAGAGAGAGAGAGAGAGAGAGAGAGAGAGAGAGAGAGAGAGAGAGAGAGAGAGAGACTGACTCTGTGTATGTGGGTGTCTGTGTCGGCTTCAGAGCGTGGGAGAGAATACCACTCTACACCAGAGCATGTCAGTGATATACAGGCTTCGTGCCCCGTGGCCTGGACTTCGAAGGTCCTAGGCTCTAGGTTTATGTGAGAACACCGCATGGCAGTCACCCAATAAAAATGTCAAACATACTTCTCAGCCTGCAGCTCTGTCCAACAACCCGTGATGGCGTGTGATGATAAATGATGGTGGTGGCAACCCAGTTGTTCCTGACTCAACAGCCTCATGATTGGCTTATTTGACTCATGATCTCTCCATGCTGTTTTTCCCTGCAGCGGTTCATCTTTTCATTGTGTGTGTATGTGTGTGTGTGTTTTCTCTCCTATTCAGGAAGTTTTAAATGATACGATTTCCTACCCTGATGGCACATTCATGGATTGGGAGTTTAAGATCTCTGTCTTATATGATGTTGCTAAGGTAAGAGACTTATGTACACAAACACATTCGTGAAAATGAAGTAGTTAACAAGCTGTGGGCATCGTCCATGCTGGTTTCATCCATAAACGACAACAGTGGAAACTATGTCATACGTGGGACTTGATGAAATAATGTGTGCGCTCACACATTCTCACAGATTTGTCAGAAATAAAATAATTTCCAAATCTGCTAGATTTTAGGAAATAATTGAGTTCAGTCATTTCCTTCATAAATGTAAGGTTGTCTTGTCAGTATTTTTAGGTCAAGGCAGCAGAGAGCTAGAGACATGTACTTGATCACAGTTCACATAAGCAGGAAGTAAGAACATGTAAACGATAAAAACAGGGCTGACGAGATGGCTCAGAAGGTGAAGAGCTTGCCAACCAGACGGAGAACTGGAACCCATGTAAAAATGATCAGATATGGTGGCACACATCTGTGATTCTAGAACTGGGGAGAAGGAGATAGACAGGTTCCCCAGGGCTCACTGACCAATCAGCCTGGCCTAATTGGCAAGCTCTGGTCCCAGTGAAAGATTGTCTCAAAACACGAGATGGGGGCTTTCCAAATAGCTCAGTGGCTGACTCGCCTGTCACACAAGCCTGACAATATGAGTACAATCCCCCAAATCCGCAGCGGAAAGAGAGATCAACTCCTGAAAGTTGTTCTCTGACCTCCTCATGTGTGTTGTGGCGTACATGTGCCCACATGCGTGCTTCAAACACACAACAATAATAAAACACAAATTAAGAAAAATTAACAAGGTGGATGGAACCTGAGTAACACAGCCAGAGGCTGACCCCTGACCTTCCCACCCACCCACACGCGTGTCCCAACCACACACATGCATAATCACAAAGTCCTGTGCCTTGTATAGCATGCAGCTACTCAACTGGAGTTTACACTCAACTTTCTTTTTATTTTTGTTATGGAACTACACCTCACAGTGTATAGGCAAGCCGTAGGGTTTTCACAATACCGTTAAAGCAAAATCCATAGCACCGAATTTAAAATTGGATAGCATGGCAACATGTACAGAGAAATAGATTCAAAGTGTCTCTTCTTTCTTTCAAATGGTCATTCAGCCCAAGTGTGTGATGTTTCTTTGTTTTCCCACCATCTGGAAAACCTCAGGGCATGTCGTATCTGCACTCCAGTAAGATTGAAGTCCACGGGCGTCTGAAATCCACCAACTGCGTGGTGGACAGCCGAATGGTGGTGAAGATCACAGATTTTGGGTGCAATTCCATCCTACCTCCAAAAAAAGGTCTGTGCCTCTCTTACTAGCATTTTTTTCTTTTTTGAAATTTCTACCTAACTTATGTAGAATATTCAAAAAATGGCGATGAAGCAGGCAACATTCTGACTCACTCTCCAGCACCACCTGTCAGTCAATGAAAGCTTTAAAAAATGTATTTTTTTTTTTTTAAAGTTTTAAGGGTATGGGTGTTTTGCTTGTGTGAATGTCTGTGCACCATGTGCACACAGAGGCCGGAAGAGGGCATCAGATTCCCTGGACCTGGAGTTACAGATGGCTATGAGCTGCCATGTGGACACGGGGAACTGAAGTCAGGTTCCTTGTAAGACCAGAAAATGCTCTTACCCACTGAGCCGTCTCTCCAGCCCCTCAACAAATGCTCTTTGAGTTAAACGGTATTCAGCTGTGTCTCCTGAGATAAGTGAAAAGGCTTGAGGAGCTTACAGACCTGTGGAAGCTAGGTCGGGAAGGACAGTAGAACCGTCTCACTGAACTCGTCCTTTGTAGGAGACGGGAGTGAGGTTACAGGCTGGAGTTTTTCACAAGAAGATAGCGTACAGAGACCCAGTTCCCATGTTCACGTTACCACTCACTTGTCTGTGGTGACAGGATACATATACATACCTATACATATAATATGTGAAGGAGAGCCTCATTGGTCATTCTCAGTATTGTGGGGAGGGTCCAGGAAAGGAACATGAAGACACACGGGTTAAATGAGGGAAGCATTTCTCCTCCATTCTTTACTATAAGTCACAGCTAAGCAGCCTCAGAAATCTAGACCTCGTTTCAACACACTTCCTAGCTCCAAAAGTGAAGGTCTTTTTTCCAATTGTGTGTAACAGTCTTTTGGGTTTCATTCTCCTAAATAGAAGAAAAATTATAATTCTTCTATTTTCACAATCCTGTGAAGTTTCACATGATATTGGACTAAATATTTCCATTTTTGTGTGTGCGCACATACAGGTGTGTGCTCAGCAGAAGGCTGAGGCTATGGCAGGAGCCTTCTCCACTTTATTTACTGAGGCAAAGTCTCACAACTAAACCCAGAGCTTGTCGATAACTCCATTCTGACTGGCCAGCTTGCCCTGGGGAATCCTGTCTCCACATTCTGAACACTGGAATGGCAGACAGTCACCACAGCCATCCACTGTTCACATGGGTTCTCGGGTATCCGAACTCAGGTCCTCGTGTTTACACAGGTCCTTTGCCTACTGGACCATCCTACTACGCCTTTATACGTTCTTATAAAGATTTGCTGGGGTGCCAAGTTAGTTCATTAAGCAAAGAAACAGAGCTTTTAATCAGATAAGACGTATCCCATCCTCCTTAGTGTTGCTAAGCTGGATCTGCTGATCATGGATGCCCGTTACCTGAACTTTCAGCCTAAGTGAAACCCCCTCCCTCCAACTTTGTCTTGTCTCTGACCCTGCACAGACCTGTGGACCGCTCCTGAGCACCTACGCCAAGCCAGCATCTCTCAGAAAGGGGATGTGTACAGCTTCGGGATCATCGCCCAGGAGATCATCCTTCGTAAGGAGACTTTCTACACGCTGAGCTGTCGGGACCAGAACGGTGAGTCAGACTTCTTTCACAGCCTGGCACGGAGCCCGAAGACCCCAGGCCTCTCCGCTGCTAAAGGAATGCTCCTTCTCGGAGTTGCACATTCTGAGAGGACTGCAAAGACCTGGGGTTAGAGAGCCCATCCAGGTGCCCTTATTACGTATATCACACATCAGTGTTAAAGGATCTTCCTTTACTGGCTAGCTGTGGTGGTCCACACCTGTGATCCTAACACTTGGGAAGTGGAGTGTCTTAGTTGAGTTTTCTATTGCTCTGAAGAGACACCATGACCACAGTAACTCTTATGAAGAAAACATTTAATTGGGGTGGCTTGCTTACAGTTTCAGAGGTTCAGTCAACTAGCATCATGATGGGGAGCATGGTGGTGTGCTGAGAGTCCTACATCTTGCAGGCAACAGGAAGTCGACTGACAGTCACAGGGAGGAAGCTTGAGCAAAAGAGACCTCAAAGCTCACCCCCACAGTGACACACTTCCTCCAACAAGGCCACGCCTCCTAATAATACTGCTCCCTTTGGAGGCCATTTTCTTTCAAACCACCACACGGAGGCAGCAGAATCAGGAGTTCCTAAGCACTCTAAAGCCAGCCTGGCCTGCATGAGACCCTGTCTCAAAAAGGCCAACAAAAAAAGAATGCTTCCTGCCCTCGAGGCTCTCCTGATCACAGAAGGGAAGGTACCTGCTTCCTAGCTGGACTAGCTCATGCTGGCAAGAGACAGCACCTGCGCTTCATTCTCCTGGGAATCACGGCTTAGTTTTCTGTCACATTCTCGCTGAAGGAAAGCACTTCATTTGTTCCTCCAGTCTTCACTTTCTGAGCATGTACTGTGCACTAACTCATGGTTGTCTTGGAGGTCAGATGACTGAGGGATCTGGAAGCCAGGAGATGAGTGTGGGAGAGAGCGAGCCTGGTGAAGCAGTAATGGAATCTGAGGTATTCAAGTGACAGCTGTCCAGTGTAAACCGCTCCTGGGTTGTAAGTGGGAGAAGACTCCTCCTACTTCACTCACATCTGTAGAGGCTCTGTCACACTCCTGTTGGCTAAAGAGTCATCCAGGGGTGAACCAATTCAGATGTGCTCAACAGTCCTCGCTGGGTTTCTTCTTGTAATGGAATTATTCTCATCCAATCAGAGAAGATTTTCAGAGTGGAAAACTCAGACGGGATAAGACCTTTCCGCCCAGACCTGTTCCTGGAAACTACAGATGAAAAGGAGCTGGAGGTGAGTCGATATTCCTGGTATTCAGTAGTCTGTCTACCTGTAATGGTCTACCGCAGAGTCTGTGGGCAAAAGAGCAAAAATGTGTTCATGTGGAGTTTTAGAAGCTCTCCACAGCCTCCAGGTTTTTTGGAGGTGGCCCTTTCCTCCTTCACAAGCTCCTGGTGGCTTCCCTTGGTTCGTAGCCCCCTGGTCACATCCTCGTGCCTCTCCTGTCTTGCTTCTTCTCATCTTGTCCTCCAATTAGAACGCGAGTGACTCCATCTGGACCCACCCAGGGAACCCAGTGCAATTGCCCTGTCTCAAGGTTTTTCAGTTAATCACATTTGAAAAGGTCGAACAGTCCCCTCTGTTGGTAATCTTTTCTTTGTGGTTTCAGTTGCCAGAAACCACTGAGGTCCAAAATTACTAAGTGGAAAATTCCAGAGTAAACCATTTATAAATTTTTAGTTGTGTGGCATGATCGAACTTCATGCCATTTTGCTCTGTTCTATTGAGACATAAGCCATTTCTCCATCTAACATCCACTCTGTATATGTGCCCCTCCCATTAGCCACTCAGGGGGCATCTAAGTTATAAGTTTACTGTTGAGGTGCTGAACCATGAGTTCAGCCCTGTTACGTAATAATGGCCCTCAAGTACATGAGCAGTGATGCCGACAAATCTAGTCATTATAATTGTTTTACTTTATCATTAGTTATTATTATGACTTAGAGATTACATCTAATGATAAGTCTGCACAGGACTACTCTCTACACTTGAAGTTGTTCAATGGGAATGGGAATCATCTCTTCCTTGTGGAATGGGAATTGTCTCTCCCAGACAAGGAAGGGCTACTCCTTGATGGCATTTATAGGACACAGGGATTAGAACACAAAGACCTGTGACAGTTGTTCTTACCCCTCCCCCAAGCCTTGTTCCTCCCTCTGCTCAGGAAAGAGCTGGTGGTTAAAGTACACATCACAGTCTACATGTGTATGTGATGTGTGCATGAGGCTTATAAATACCTCTATTGATTTAAAAAGAAGTATGAGCCAGGCATGGATGTACACATCTGCAATCCCAACACTTAGAAGGCAGAGGGAGGAATAGCAGGTATTGGAGACTGGAATACACAAACATTAACAGTAACAAACTCTCACGTGTGCAGACGAGGAGCTAATACTCAGATACAACTGATTTAATGGCTAGGACTAGTGTTTTATAAGCTAAAAGAATTTGAGTGTATTTTGTTTTAAAATTCTACTTTAACATTTACTAAGCTGGGTGTGGTGGCACATGCCTGTAATCCCTGACCTGGAGGGGTAGAGGCAGGACAATCAAGAGTTCAAGGTCATCCTCATCTGCATAGTGAGTTAGAGGCCAACCTGGGCTACATAAGACTTGGTCTCAAAATAAAACCAAATCAAAACAAACAAAAGAAACTCAAAAACAAAAAAGTAGTACGCTTCACTTAAAAAACATAGAGAAACATTTAAACAATCCTTCAAGAAGACTTTTAAAAGCCAGGCACAGTGACTTACACCTATAATCCCAGCACTGAGGAGTCTGGGGCAGGAGGATTTTGAGTTTGAGGCTAGTGTGGGTTTTATCGTGAGGCCCACTATAAAATTAAGGAGAGGGGAAAATGAAAGGAAGGAACAGAGGGTAGGAAGAAAAGAGAGAAGGTGAAAACACGAGAGGGAGGGGGGAGGGGACACTGTGGCCGGATTCTGAGCCGCTGAGATACAAGTGCCCCACACTGTTTCCATCACTACCCTTCCCTGTTTTCCGGATTCCTCCCCACTCACCAGCAGACCTTCCCTTCCCAGTAAGAAGAAGAGGTAGAGAATTCCAGGATCCTGCAACCTCCCAAATGTTGCATGCTAGAGCCCTACCATCAGATGGTGTGGCGTGTGCAGGTAAACTACACACAGCCTCCTGTATGCTTTAAACAACCTCTGTGTTACTCATAATCCCACAACAACATACAATAAATCCCATGAAAAATCACTGTTACATCATATGATATTGTGTGTGTTCAGCACAGACTTAGTTTTCCCATGAATAGTCCCAGCCCCTGGTTAGTTGGATCTAAAATGTGGGAGAATAAAGAGGGCTGGTGGTGTGCACAGATGACGAAAGCCTCTGCCACCAAAGCAGCATCCTCAGTTCAGTTCTGCAGCCGAACGGTTCTGCAACCGGAAGCCAGGAAAGGTCTCAGATCCAGTACCTGGTCTCAGTAGGAAACAAGTCTGAGGCCCACCCCTCAGCGGTGCCCATGGCTCACTCTGTTTTGCTCCCCAGAGGTGTGTGGCCCGTGCTGAGGCAGGGGCATCGCCCAGAGGCTAGGTAAGCAGACAGAGGCAGTTGTGGCCTTAGTTCCCTCCCAGGAACCATTTTCCAAGGAGAGGATGTGTGTACTGAACCATTCATCAGCCTGCTTTTAACCAGAGTGAAGAGCAAACTTTAGTTAAGTAAATGACTGTCACCTCCCTGTGGGATCAAGTCATAAATGTTGTGGCAGGTGAGATGACAGTCCCACGGGCCTCCCCTCTGTCGGCTCCTCCTCTCTGCCTCCCTTTCTCTGTGCACTTCACCGCCACAGCTGTGCACCACTGCCGTGAGGGAAATTAAACATACACATTGCCTTTTGCTCATGCAAAATTCAAAGCATATGTGTGTGTTCACATTTGGGGTGAAGCCTGAACACAGGAAGTCTTTTGCGTGGTCCTCAGGGGAGTGACTCCTCGCTGCAGTTGAGATGAGCGGACCCTCAAGCTTTGTCCTTATGGACACCCACTTGTCTCATTCCGTTGGGACACATTAGTTTTTGTTTAGTACATTTACCTCTGCTGTGTGTGTGTGTGTGTGTGTGTGTGTGTGTGTGTGTGTGTGTGACCTTAACCTGCTAAGGTGTCTCGCCAGTCAGAGCCTTATTATTTTTTTACCCTCCCTGACACCTAAACACCATGTGTTCTCATAAAGCATTTAATCCCTCCCATAAACCCAGCCTTTTCCAAATGGTCACTACATTTGAATGAATTGCACCAGAGAGTCTGGCTGGGTGTGGAAGTGTAGGTGGCGGGGTCCACACCAGGAAAAGGAGAGAACTGCAGATGGGTCCTCGTGGCAATCCTTGTGAGATATCCCCTGCTTTGGTGGCGCCCATCATGGAGGAGAACAGAGTGAGACTCTCTCCTGGAGTTTAGCACCCCCAAGCTAAGCCACCTGCTTCTTCTTTGCAGGTCTATCTACTCGTCAAAAGCTGTTGGGAGGAGGACCCGGAAAAGAGGCCAGATTTCAAGAAAATCGAGAGCACACTAGCCAAAATATTTGGGTACTGCTGACACTTTTACTTTAAATAATTAATATTTAGTAGCACCAAGGAATGAAAATGCTTATGCCAATAAAATTCTCAGGCTATAATCAAGACCTGCCACATAAAATGCAAATGTTCAGACATAAAAAAGACCACTTTTCAAAGGACATACTCATAAAGTTAAACACTCGAGGTCAAAATAAATCATAATCTTACTTTTTTATTAAAAAACAGTTTCCAGGGACTAGAAAGATGGCTCAGCAGTTAAGAACATGTGCTGTTCTTGCAGAGGACCCAAGTTTGATTCCAATAACCCACATCAGGAGGTTCACAACGCATTTAACTCCCCACTCCAAGGGATGGGATGCTTCTGGCTTTCCTGAGCAATTGCGTTTAGAGGCACAGTTCCTCTAACACACAAACACACACACACACACACACACACACACACACACACACACACACACACACGAGTTAAAAATAAATCTTTAAAAGAATAAAGAGAACATAAAAGTTGGAGTGCATGGACAAGTGGGGAGAGCCTGGGAGGAGCTAAGAGAGGGGAAAAACACAGTCAAAACATATATATATATATATATATATATATATATATATATATATATATATATATATATATACAGTGTGTGAAAAAATTTAATTAAACATATAATTTCCAGACCCTTCTATAAGTCTAACCTGGGCCCTGAGATTCTATGAAGCTCCTGGGCAATTCTTTTTTAAAATGTATTTATTTTATGTGTACAGGTGTTTTGCTTGCATGTCTGTGTGCCATGTGCATGCAGTGCCCACAGAGGTCAGAAAAGGCATCTGACCCTGGGACTGAAGTTACAGACAGTTGTGAGCTGCCACAAGGGTGCTGGGAATCAAACCCAGGTCCTCTGGGTGAGCGCCCAATGTTCTTAATCACCTACTCATCTCTCCAGGCCCAAGTGGGTAATTCTTAAGATTAGCAAATTCTTAATTTTTTTTAAGGTCTAGTTTTCATTTTTTATTATTTGTGAATGTGTGAGTTTGTGCACACGTGTGCAGGTGCCTGAGGACAATAAAGGCATCAGATTCCCTAGAACTGAACGGGGATTGCTGGAGGCTGTGAACCACCTGACAGGGGTGCTGGGAGATGAAATCGGGTCCCCTGGAAAACTAGAAGTCTTCCTACTGAACCATCTCTCCAGCCCCCAAGGTCAGCAAGTTTTAAAGATCTCCAAAATCACCAGCTTTGGACCTAGACAATTTAGATTTGCGTTTCTGAATCAGAACAGCATTCAAGGTCAAAGTGGGGGGTTGTTCCCCATTATCCAAATTCTGGGTGCTATGTGTTTTCAGGTAACTCAGTGCAGATGGGAGAAGGGATGGTGTCATGAGAATTCCACAGGAGACCACGTTTCCATGGGAGGACACAATAATGGCTTGCTGGGAGACAGAGGGAAAAACACCTCCCCACACAGGCTACCAACTTCTTCATTCATAAAATTGGAATGAGCTGGATGGTTTCTATCATTCTTCTATCTCTGACTTTCTGGAGGTATCATAGGTCCAAAGATTCGAATACCTGCTGAGTATCCAAGGCTGGTGTTGAAGTTAATTGAGACCATGGTCTGATTGGCAGAACTGTCCACTGTTTGAATAGAACAGGAAATAACCACAGATTAAATTCTTGTCTTTTCACTCCTTCCCTGACCTGTCACTGAGGTCAGAGGGGGCAGTGCAGTATCAATGACATGGACCCTCATGGAGATACAGGGGCCCCTAGTCTTTAGCCTTGACTGTGGTTCTCAAACATGGCTGCACATTTGAAATCTCCTGAGGAGTTTTAAGAAAAACTGACACCTGAATTCTACCCTAGAGCATTTGATGCAATTGGTCTCAGGTGTAACCTGGCACTGGAAGTTTTAATAGTTCCCTAGGTGATGAAGAGTCAGTCAAGGCAGGGAAACTTTTAATTGAATCTATTCCTATGGAATAAAACAATCTCTCATTATTCCTTGTACCTGCTCCTGATCCCCTTCTGCTCAGCTATCCTCTGTGGGTGGAGTCAAGCAAGAATCCCTTGGGAGCTCATTAAAATAATTCTGTCTCTTGGGACTGTTGAGATGGCTTAACTTGAGGCCCTTGCCACACAAGACTAGCCACCTGAGTCCAATCCCCAGAACAACAAGTTGTCCTCTGACCTCCTCTAAACCCATACCATAGCACTTACACACACACACACATACACACACACACACACACACACACACACACACACACATTCACAGAGAGGTGGGGGAGGGAGACAGACAGACACACACACACACACACACACACACACACATACACACACACACATTCACAGAGAGGTGGGGGAGAAGACAGACAGACACACACACACACACACACACACACATTCACACACACACATTCACAGAGAGGTGGGGGAGGGAGACAGACAGACACACAGATAGGAACACAGACAGAGACACAGACAGACAGACAGACAGACACACACACACACACACACACACACACACATACACACACACACATTCACAGAGAGGTGGGGGAGGGAGACAGACAGACACACACACACACACACACACACACACACACACACACACACACACATTCACACACAGCAAGTCTTCTCCTTCTGAGGGCAGAAGTGGGAACTTGCTGATGATGTGACATCTCAGAACCTTCCCCCAATGCTTTCACATGCTGTAAGCATTATCTTTTTTTTTTTTTTTTCAAAGAAGAAAGCCAAGAGATCAGAGCTAAGAGCCTTACCAACCTGCTGCAGCTAGCCTCTTCAGCCAAGAGACCTCTCCGAAAGAGAGCTACTTCCTGTCTGTTTGTCTTTATATAGACTTTCTGTTCTGCCTTCTCATTGGTTGTAAACCCAACCACGTGACTGCCTCGTCACTGCCTGTCTGTACAGACCTCCAGACACACATTGGAGCATGTGTCTCCAATGCTGGCTGTATCCTTGAACACACAGAGATCTACCTAGCTCTGCCTACCAAGTGCTGGGATTAAAGGCGTGAGCCATGACCACCCAGCTCTGTAAGCATTATCTTTAATACACACAACACTGTAAGAACCTCACATGAACCTTCCCTGAGATATGTAAGAGTTCTTTGTCTGTTTCCACCTGCAGCCTTTTTCATGACCAAAAAAATGAATCTTACATGGACACCTTGATCCGACGTCTACAGCTGTATTCTCGAAACCTGGAACACCTGGTGGAGGAAAGGACCAAGCTGTACAAGGCAGAGAGGGACAGGGCTGACCGCCTTAACTTCATGCTGCTCCCACGGTAAGACGAGACTTCTGCAGCTGTGGCTTCCCATGATTCCACAGTCAGGCTCCTTGACTCCCCGCTGAAACCTTCAGCATGCCTGCCTCTCACTGCTGCTGGTTTTGATCTGGATTTGGTCTGGCCTTGCATTTGTTTGGGACTACATAGGGTGGTTTCCTTTTATAGACCCAAGGGCAGATTATTGGGGTTGAAGATGCTTATATCTTGCTGAGCCCCCTTCTGATTTCACTCTGAATTCCTAAAGCAAGAAGTTTTGGGAGAACCGCAGACTAAGCAGATGGCTATGAATTCTAACACCTTATTAACCCTGCAGCCTTCAAGCAAGGCACTGTCTGTCTGTCCTCAGTCTCGAAACGGTGATTCAAGCCTGTCTCTGCAGTATGTGAACTGTGAGACTTTCAAGCATTAAGCATTAGTTTCTTTGTTTTCCTTCTTTAAATCACAAGGGAACTCCAAGTCGGTGGGAGAGGGGGTGGGTAACACTCATCAGCTGTCTCGCCACCCAGGCATCCACAAGCCAGTGTGGCCTCTTCTTTATGAAGCTATGGCTGAGTCAGGACAGAAAAAAAAAGGACATTAATACAGAAATCCCAAGATAGATTCATGTTTTCCAAACACTGACATTGGAGTAAGTTTCTGAGGAATGTGAAGATGAACAAGGAATTATAGTGTGATGGTTTGGCCCATGGCTTAGAAGTAACGATCTCTTCCCACTAAGGTGTGGCGAGCTGTTACCTCAGTGTAAGGAGAACCTCCAGTAAAATCATGGAAACTAAGGCCAGTGTCACAGAAAAGAAACCATCACTTGCCTGTGACACCCATTGACATCCATGCTGGACCACACAGTAATGGTGGCTTGTCCGGATTACCCCTCTCTCTCGACCCCTCCCAGATTCACCCCCTCCCATACCAATGACTGGCTTCCAAACAAATAAAAAGTAGTTTCTTCTATATTAGCCTGGGCAAACAGGTGGGGACACACACATGCCCCACTCAATCCCCAAAACTAAAAAAGCCTGACTGGAACCATGAGCCTTTCAGCTCCTCCATACAGGCTGGGAGAGCATTCTGAAAATATACTAGAACCCCTACCCGCCCCCCCCCACCCCATTCTCCCACCACCGCCTCTGTGTCAAAGAGAGTAGGAGTTGCCGAGCCCCATAACCTTGTTATATTATGCAGAATTCCTTGCCTGGAGACTAATGCCCAGTTGACAAAAATAATACCTTGGTTACCTGGCTGATAGGTATGGGGTTTCTGGAAGATCCACAGACATTCTACAGTTGTTATTCTCACCTCTAAGTCTGCTCCATCTCCCTGAACACCCAGGGTCTGGGTCACAGAAGGCTCATAGTGCACAGGAGTGATGTTGCTTGGTTCTAATAATAGCTCTGTCCAATGGAATCACTGGATTTCCACTTCCTTTTCAGCCCTTCATTTTCTTATCTATATAAAAATGAAGGATTTAGGGACTGGAGAGATGGCTCAGTGGTTAGGAGCATTTGCTGCTCTTACAAAAGACTTGAGTTCCCAGTACCCACATAGTAGCTCACAACCATCTGTAACTCCAGTCCCAAGGGATCTTGTGCCCTCTTCTGGCCTCTGCAGGTACCAGGCACATGGGTAGTACATATACATACATGCAAGCAAACACTTGTATGAAATAAAGGAAAATGAGGGATCTGTTCTCATAGGCTGCTGTGGCATTTCCCAGCTTCTAGGTTCTGGTGCTCATGTTCTATATTTCTACTCAGGCCCCCTTCAAAATGACCCCAACGGCAGCAGAGAGTGCCCAACCCAGTCAGCCGCCATGCCCCTTCTTCCATGGGAAAGGCAACTTGGCCCCTAAAGGAAGCCCCAGTCCGTGTGGTTGCGCTTCTGTTGTATTCCCTGCTCTGAGAAGCTGCACCTTCCATCTCTTCAGTGAGGCTTTTCTGGGTGGCTTCCTTTGGCATCCTTTCCCGTAGTTGCAACTTATATATGGTGTGGTTGACTTTATTTTATTTTATTTAACATTATGTGCATTGGTCTGAAGGTTTCAGATCCCTTGGAACTGGAGTTACAGACAGTTGTGAGCTACTATGTGGGTTCTGGGAATCGAACCTGGGTCCTCTGAAGAGCAACCAGTGCTCTTAACCACTGAGCCATCTCTCCAGCCCTGGTGGACTTTACTTTTCAAAGGACCCAAACCTACTTCAGAATATCCAATGAATTCCAACATAAATATATTAAAATTAACTTTGAATGCATTATTCATTTGGCATGATATTAAACAATACCATGAAGTACACAAGAGGAGCAGAACCATTGGCTTTGATGAGAGAGGCAGTACTCATAGCCTTACATCTGGGGTCAGTTTCTTACATCCATGACACGCTCCTCATCTAACCTTCTGAATATGGTGCTGTGCTTGGTCAATGTTGATTATCAGTGGAGAGGTAAAGAGTGGACACGTGGGTGTTAGAGCTAGACAAGCGTCAGTGCTGTGAGTTTATGTGGATTATTGATAATCTGAGTTCAAGTTGAAAATGCTTCTGTTCATCCAAGTTCAAATACATACACACGTGTATGGGCCATGTATTCATATATACAGTGTATGTAATCTGTCCTTTTTGCTTCCTGAACACTCAATGGAATTCATTAGAAATCTCAAATTTTTTAATCCAGCTGACAGCTGCTTCAATATGAATTGCTTATGTAAGGCAAGAAAACTCTACAGAGGTTAAAAGTGGTTTTCTCCCCTCCCTCCTCTAGGCTGGTGGTAAAGTCTCTGAAGGAGAAAGGCATTGTGGAACCAGAGCTGTATGAAGAAGTCACAATCTATTTCAGCGACATTGTCGGTTTTACAACTATCTGCAAGTACAGCACCCCCATGGAGGTGGTGGACATGCTAAATGACATCTACAAGAGTTTTGACCAGATTGTGGATCACCATGATGTCTACAAGGTGACTGATTGCCCTCACGCTGAGACAGTTGGGCAGCCCAAGGCCACCAGAGCCTGGCATAGTTGCTCTTGTTAAGTACAATCCTGTCACCCCATCCAACAAATAACAAAAGGCCAATTGAGAACACTTCCTATTCTTCCACAGGTCCTGAGTTCAGTTCTCAGCACTTAAGTCAGGGGGCCCAGAACTGCCTGGAACTCTAGCTCCAAGGGATCTGGCTTCCCCAGGCACCTGCATGTGTATGCACAAACCCACACATAGGCACATACAAATGTGCACATAAAAGTAAATAAATCTTTAACACTTAATGAAGTGGTTGAATCCAAGCTGAAATGGGGGAGATGTGGAAGAATTGAGAAAGGTCAAATGTCAAAATCACCTCCTACCTTAAAGAAGTAGCACAGAAGGAACGAATTATAGCAAAAATGAATTTGGAGTGATAAATATAGAGGAAATGGCAGAATTTCAAATCACCTCCAAAGCAATGGACAGCATTTAAGCTGACTGAAAATGAAATGGAGACAGTGGAGTTATGATAAACACAGTACAAGACTGCAAAAATGCTTTATTCTTGAAGGAACCTACAATTACTGTTGGTAAAATACTATGTAGGAAATGACAATCACTAAAGATGACTTTTCTGGTAATTTAGTGTATTGCTAAAATTATATAGGATCAGTGAGATTATTTAATTATTTAGTTTTAATTTTAGTTAAGTGTATGGGTGTATGTATGCCTCCTTGTCTGTACAACTTATATGTAGGTGTCCACGGGGGCCAGAATAGGGCATCTGATCCCCTGGAACTAGAGTTACAAGCAGGTGTGAGCCATCATGTAGGTCTGGGAGCTGTACCCTGGTCTTATGCAAGAGCAGCAGGTGGTCTCAATCACTGAGCCATGTCTCCAGCCCCACAACCAGATTATACGAGCATTTACAGAATTTTCACTACATCTGCCCAATCTATATAATTATGAAACAATGTTATGTGGTTAAAATCTTCCATAGCTGTTTTGTCATCCAGTTAACTAGACTACTAGAAAAAAACAAAAACAACCCCTGGTGAAACTGCATAGAACTGGTCCTGAATGAGGTGGACAGAATTGTGCTCATACTGAATTCCCAACCCCTATCCATTTGTGCATTCAATTCAGGCGCCTTCCCATGGGGCAGAGCCACTGATAAGAAAGTGTCCCCACAGGTAGAAACCATCGGTGATGCCTACGTGGTGGCCAGTGGTTTGCCCATGAGAAATGGCAACCGACATGCAGTAGACATTTCCAAGATGGCCTTGGACATCCTCAGCTTCATGGGGACCTTCGAGTTGGAGCATCTCCCTGGCCTCCCAGTATGGATCCGCATTGGAGTTCATTCTGGTAAGGAGTTGGGCATGCTAACAAGTGGGGTCACGCACAGCAGAGCACACAAGAGCATCTTGATGTGGTTGGTTTTCGATCTGAGACTTCTTACATTCTGTGTGCCAACTGTGGGGTTCATTACACATCCTGACACATTTAGACCCGGTTCCCCAGAGAACACTTGAAATAACACTGTGGATGGCACTGTCATTGCTGGATGCACAAACACTGATCACCCAGGAAAACAAGAAGTTCTGGACTTCCCATTTAAATCATCACATCTACTGTCTCACCTATCACCTCCCCACACAGTCCCAACTGTAAATGGACGATTCTCTCCCACCTGCCAGTTCCTGAATACCTGGCAACCACTCCCCAAGTTACCACACAGAGGCTTATATTAATTATAAATGCTCAGCTGATAGCTCAGGCTTATTATTAACTAGCTCTTACACTTAAATTAACCCATAAATCTTATCTATGTTTAGCCATGTGACTTGGTACCTTTTCTCAGTATGGCATTCTCATCTTTATTCTCTGTGTTTTCTGGCGACTCTCTCATTCCGCCCTTCTCCTTCTAACCATCCTTTTGGTCATCCCACCTATACTTCCTGCCTGGCTACTGGCCAATCAGCATTTTATTAAACCAATTTGAATGACAAATCTTTACAGTATACAAGAGGATTATTCCACAGCACCCAACTCCTGTTCATATCCCATTAAAATAATACAATACTGGGGCTGGAGAGATGCCTTAATGGTTAAGAAATTACACTACACTTGTAGAGGACATGAGTTTAGTTCCCAACAGCCATGCTGGGCAGCTCACAACTACCTGTAACTCCAACTCCAGGAGCTCTGATGCCCTCTTCTAGCCTCCTCTGGCACCTGCATTCATTTGTACCTACCCACAAACAAATGGACACATACACATAATGAAAACTAAAACCTTTTTTAAAAAAGAAAGAATACTATCTTAAAAATATGTGGTTCATAGATGTAGGTTCATACCTACTCCACTGCAGTGCTACAGAAAGCACATGGATCCCTAAGAGAACCAGGGAGTTTGATAGCCCTGATGAGAGGAAAACTCTAGACAAAACTAATGAGTTTATTTAAGAAAGAACAATTCACAAATGGTGTCTTTCAGCAGACAATACGGGCAGGTAGTATCTACAGACAGAAAACAGAAGTGAGTGGTGCCTGCTCAGAATCCTAGCACCACAAGGCCGAGGCAGGAGGATCTCAAGTTTGAGGCCATATGAAAGAATGAGGTAGGGAGAGAAAGAGAGAGAGCAGAGGTGAGAGACAGAAAGCATCTGATTGGTTAAAGCTCTAGGCTACCACTATCTGAGGATCCGATTGGTTAAAATTTTGAGTTACCACTATCTGAGGATCTGATTGGTTAAAGTTTTGAGTTACCGCTATCTGAGGATCCGATTGGTTAAAGTTTTGAGTTACCACTATCTGAGGATCTGATTGGTTAAAATTTTGAGTTACCGCTATCTGAGGATCTGATTGGTTAAAGTTCTGAGTTACCACTATCTGAGGATCTGATTGGCTAAAATTCTGCACTACCAATATCTGCAGCATCATTTGATCAGTCATCAGCCTGTGACTCACTGGAGCTTGGGGACTATGACTACATATTTCTAAATTAGGCTTTTAGTTTAGGTAGCAAGTTAGGATGCCTCAGACTTCCAGTTTAACTCACAGCCTTGAACGTAGAGACTTGAGTAGATAAGGAAACAGTCTTACAGAAACACATGGTTGGAGGGGAACTCAACCAACCGACAGAAGAACGGAAAAAGAACACGTGGCATGTACGCACAGTGGAATGTTTTTCAGCCGTAAGGAAAAGGAAGTTACATTGTCTGCAGGAAAATAGATACAACTGGTCATGATCATAGAAACTAAGCAAATTAAGCTAGCATCAAAAACCCAAGACCGTGTTTCTTCTCATATGTAGTTCCTAGATTTTATATACATATGTAAAACTGTGCGTGTATATAACATGAGAGAAGGAAAGCTGTCTAGGGAGACAGAGTGGACTAATGGGGGAAAGAGGGGAAGGGAAAGCTGGGGGAGGGGAAGGGAGGAAGATATATGAGCAGTGAACATATAACTGAGGGAAAATGTCTTTCTGCAACACGCAGAGGGAAAATGTCTTTCTGCAACACGCACCATGTACAATGAATATTTGAGAAGAAATGTGTTTTCAAGTCATTCTCACTAGTACTTCGCGTCACACACACACACATGCAAACACACAGAAGTCTTCTCCGTTCCATCTCTTCTGCATTTTTGTTAGGGGCTTGTTTGTCCGTTTTTGTTTTGTATCAAATCTGATAATGTAGGGCTCAAGACTCAAGGTAAAATCCAGTATTTTGAACTGTTTTGGTTTATTTTGATCTTCACTGGTAGGATAAATGTATAAAGAAACTCTTGTGCTTTAGAGTTTTGTTTTGTTTTGTTTTGTTTTGTTTTCCGGTTTTTAAGGCAGGGTTTCTCTGTGTAGTTTTGCGCCTTTCCTGGAACTCACTTGGTAGCCCAGGCTGGCCTCGAACTCACAGAGATCCGCCTGGCTCTGCTTCCCGAGTGCTGGGATTAAAGGCATAGAGTTTTTTAAATTATGTGCATGTTTGTGTATGTTTGTACACATGAGTAGTACAGGCACCTGTGGATGCTAGTAGAAGGTGCCAGATCCCCTGAAGCTGGGGTACAGGCACTTATAAACCTCCAAACTTAGGGCTGGGACCCGACTCAGGTCCTTACTCAGGTCCTCTATGAGAACAGTACACACTCAGTCATAACGGCAGCACTCAGGAGGCAGCAGATCTTCGTAAGTCTCAGCTACCCTTGTCTACATAGCGAATTCCAAGACAGCAGAACAACATAGTGAGACCTTGTCTCAAGAACAACAACAAAAGAAACCCATGTGTGTTTAAATAAAAAAAGCCAATCAAAAAACTAGCAAGTCCTCTAGCTCACTGGTTCTCAATCTGTGGGTCGCAGTCCATTGGAGGTTGAAGGACCCTTTGACAGGGTCACCTGAGACTGTCGGAAAACACAGGTGTTTGCATTACAATTCATAACAGTAGCAAAAATACAGTTATGAAGCAGCAACGAAAACAAGTTTATGGTTTGGGGTCACCACGACACGAGGAACTGTTTAAAGGGTCTCAGCATTAGGAAGGTCGAGCCCACTGCCCCAGCTGGAAAGCCAGTCTTCCGTTTCCCTGTTGATGTCTACCTCTGCATCCAATCTTCCCTGCAAATGCTGATGCAATGACCCTTCTTCTCAGTTGTCACACTGACCTTTCCTGGGGAGCTGTGAACATCTACTTAGAGCAGCTACCAGAGAAAGCACTAGCGATTGACCAAAGAAACACTGACATCTAGCCTGGTGGGCCAGGGAGTAGTTTATTGGGTTTACTTACAAGAGTTTGGGTGACACCAAATAACCACATCACTCAAAAGTCCCCAGGACGATGGCTCCCTACAGCTGCATAGATGGTGTTCCTGCTTCAAATCGTCTCCCACCTCATATGTATGTACTGTAGCATCTCCCTAAAACACATGCAACTGTGCAGAACCAGTGGGGAGGCAGACATGGAAGGGAGGGGGGAGGGAGGGAGAGAGGAAGGGAGGGAGGGGCTGGAATATCAGATAAGGGTCTAAGGAGCCTCCTATAAAGGAATATCAACAGCTGCTCTGATCAAGACCATGCCCTTTATACTTAAGGAAGGAAGTCCACAACACCCACACTCTTTTCTTGGTTTTTGTTCTCCATTTTAGAACATCCTTGTGCCACAGACTTAATCCAGCAGCATTTGTGTGGCTTGTGATGCTTATGGAAGACTCTGCCAAGTCCTTGTCTGTAGTCAGAACTTTCTCGGGTCCCATCCAGTCCCATAGCCACTTATAAAATAATCACTCAGAGGCTTATGTTAATTACCAACTGTACGGCCTTTGGCAGGCTTCTTCTTAGCTAGTTTTTTCGTCTTAACCCATTTTTATTTATCTATGTATGGACATGTGTTCCGTGGCTTTACCTGCATCCCCTTACATGTTGCTCCTTGGATGGCAGTTGGGCGTCTCCTCTCCATTCTCCTTTCTCCTCTCATCATCTTTCTTGGATTTTCCCACCTGGCTGCATCCTGCCCTGCCATAGGCCAATGCAGCTTTATTTACTAACTAATGGGAACAGCATATATTCACAGCATACAGAAAGACATCCCACAGCACTTGTCTTCTGAGTGTTCTGTTATATGCCACCAATCCTAGAAACAGCACCATGAAACAAACACAAACATGGGCAACTGTGTCTTCAGCTCTGTGGTTCCTTCTAACAATCCAGAGTTCAGGGTGGTATGCTTTGGTACAGCAGGCAAGCTGTGGGGTCACCTGAGCTCTTCTTGAGATCTCTTGATTTTTAAATGTTGGCGTTTTTGTGACCTGGACCTATGAATGCCTTTGTGTTCCGTGAAAATATAAGTTTTTTTTTTTTTGTAATAACACAAACCTAACAGCGTGCATTCATTCATTAAAAGAATCACACCTGTGTTCAGCCATGTCTCCATGCCTTGAGCATTCAGCCGCAGGACCTGACTGTGAGAAAGGCTCACCGGTCCCAATTCCATTCTTCCACGTGCAGTGATGCCTCCTCTTCCTTCATTTACTCCAGGCCCCTGTGCTGCTGGTGTTGTGGGGATCAAGATGCCTCGTTATTGCTTATTCGGAGATACCGTCAATACCGCCTCTAGGATGGAATCCACTGGCCTCCGTAAGAAGGGGGATTGCTGTTTTCCTTAGAGAACAGAGACTGTCTCTTCCAGGAGATGCACTTGTAGAATTCACTTCATAGTGCTGAGATGTAAAGTGTCAGCGAAAGGCAGACGGATCCCTCACAAGGGCTTGACTTGAGCCTGTATTAACAGGATTCTGATGTTTGATTTTGTTGCATTTACTGCTAATTGTTTTAGCCTTTTTTTTTCTTCAGTTTTAGACTGTTTCTGTATTTTTTGTCCATGTGCAATGAATTCAGGAATGCATGTGTCCGGCAAAATTGAGGAACCGTGCATTACATGCAGTAGATGCTCTATCAATATTAATTACAGTAATAAGAATGAAAGTGCATAGTAGAAGGAAGAAAAGCAGTAGTAGGTGATGTCTAAAAGCTGACAAACACAGGATCCGGGACAGGACTTTGGTAGTTAGACTGGCATCTATTCTTAGCATGTACCACAAAATCAAATTATCAAGAAAAGAATGAGATGGGGGTCAAACAGGCTTAGATTAAAATAAAAACTGTGCTAACCATCATCTGCATATGTTGGTGGGGAAGTTATTCCATCTTTCAAGGCCTCAGGAAGACGAACACAGAATGAGATGACAACCTTGTTAGGAGGATTTCTGGACAGAATTCGGATGATGCAAAGTTAAGCACTTGGCAGTCCTCTGGTCCTTGGAGAATGTCCACTATTCTGTCCCCTGTCATGGCTTGTAGTGTGGCTCTTGAGCATCCATCAATGAGCCTTTGGGTGGGAATCCCTCATCACTTGTTTTTCAGAAAGATAATAGCGCTGCCGAAGAGGAAAGTTTGAGAAAGCCCAGAGCCCAAATCTTCCCCTTGTTCGCAGCACCTGAGCTGTTTCCTGGAACTTTAAACTGCAGACTGCTCAGCCAAAGCCCAACCCCAGGCTCAGCATGAGAAGCTCCATCCAAAGCCAGGTCCAAAGTTCCCACTCTGAGCTGGAATGAGACTCAGTGGGCAAAACTCAGGGACTGATGACGTTCAGAACCCTAAAAACAGTGCCAGGCCCTTTTTCCTGTGTGGGTAGTATTTCCTCTTCTCACTGACACTGTTTTTAAAGGCTCATTTACTAAAATAGACACATATGTTTCTCCATGATGGAGAACAGTTGCTTAGGGTGTTGTTGACACCTAGAATCAGAGAGAAATGAATGTGGCCGTATCAGATTTCAGCGTGGGGAGATTTTCATTGATCTGGTTTGTGTTTCCAGCCTTGAGGATTCACATGAGCAGCTCTACGATAGCCATCCTGAAGAGAACGGATTGCCAGTTCCAGTATGAAGTGAGGGGAGAAACATACTTAAAGGTAAGGAGGCTGCAGACGTGTGTGAGCAAGCACCCAGACACATGTGGGCCACGCGTGACCCTCCACCAAGAAAGTCAGAAAAGACAAAGGTGAAGAACCCTTTTCTGTCCTCCTGCGGCGACCTCCAGCATCACTAGAGAAAGAGCTTGGGTGGAGACCCAAGCATGTGAATCCAGAACTGCTCTGGACTCCAGCAAGCCCTTTAGATAGTCTGTGCTGTGACCAGTACGCTGTAAACCATTGCTACCAGGCTGGAGAGGTGGCTCAGAGGTTAGAGCACTTGCTGCTCTTGCAGAGGACCCAGGTTCAATTCCCAGCACTCACATGGTGGGCCACAACCATCTGTAACTCCAGTTCTAAGGGATGGAATGCTCTCTCTTGATCTCCATGAGTAATACATGCACATGGTGTGTATATGTGCATGCAGGCAAAACACTCACATAAAGTAAAATGAATAAATCTAAAAATAATTTTAAAAAATCAAACAACAACAACAACAAACACTGCCACGATTTCCTCCACATACATACACCGTCTGTTCCCAGTGCCCCCTCCCAACCCAAGCGCTCAAACCAGTCAGGATTTACTGAAGTCACAACCCTGTCTGCTCACTTTTGAATATAGCTTTCTCAACAGTTGCTTTTATCTCTGAAGCTCTGGACCATTGGCTACCAAGATGTGGCCCCATCGTCCTCACTACTGAGTCCTTGTCAAACTTCAGGAGTCCTGAGACTCTCAGAGTGAACAGAACAGGCCCGTGTACTTTGAACAAACATTCTAATGTTTGTGACACATAGATGTTTGATGATCAAGGCTCTAGGTTCTCCATGCTGTGTCTCACTTTTTCTCTCTCATGTAGTGTGTTTGATACAGGTGCATCTGTGTGAGCACACATGCATGTGTACACACTTGTGAGGTAGAGACCTGAAGTTGATATCAGGACTCTCCCTTATTGTGTGAAGCAGTGTCTCTCATTCAAATCTGAACTGAATATGGCTCATCTAGATTCCCGGCCCAGCCCGGGGCTTCTCTCTCTGTCTTCTGAGGCTGGAGTTATGGGTAGGGTAGACGCCCACCCAACATTGATGTGGGTTTTGGAATTCAGACCCTGGTCTTCTTGCCAGTGTGACAAGCACTTGCTGAGGCTTCTCCCCCACCTTGCTTCCATGTTTAACACAGCTGTCCTGTGAAGCCACCGCTTGTCCCCAGCCGGCTCTCAGATGCCCTTTAAAAATTGTCAGAATCTTTTCATTGGTCTGAAGCCAACAACTGACCAGACATTATGCTTTTGTCTCTAGGATCCATAAATTCTGTAGTATATACTTTGCAATTGCAAATTGGAAAATGTCACCTTTTACGTAATTTTACGTAAAACTGTCTAATAACTGTAGCTGAAAGTTTTCTCTGGTCCTGACCAATCCCATGGACCCCACAGCTGCTTATAAAATAATCACTCAAGCTTATATTAATTAAAACTGCTCGGCCATTAGCTCAGGCCTAACACTGACTAGCTCTTACATTTAAACTCAGCCCATTTCTGTTCATCTATATGTCACCATGTGTTCCATGGCTTTACCTGTGTGCCATTACATGTTGCTCCCTGGACGGCTGGCTGGTGTCTACTCTGACTCTGCCTTCCTCTTCCCAGAATTCTCCTTCTCTGCTTATCCCACCTATACTTCTCGCCTGGCTACTGGCCAATCAGCATTTTATTTATCAACCAATCAGAGCAACACATTCACAGCATACAGAGCAACATCACCCATCATTTCCCTTTCTTTCTATTTAAAAGGAAGGTTTTAACTTCAACATACTAGAATTACATATAACAAAACAGTTATCTAGCAAGAATTACAGTTATAATATCTAAGTGGCTCTGGGGTCTGTGGGGCTGGTCAGGACCAGAGAAAACTTTCAGCTACAAATAACACACTCAGTTTTTGAGTCTTCCACTAATATATTTACTAATTCAAGATCATTCCCCTAAAATGCTGCTTATAGTCTTGTAAAAATGTAGATCTATGGATACTCATTTAATCTAGACCTGTCTGATCTCCTTCTCAGATGCAAAACTTAGCAAAAATGGAATTTCTTGTACATTTCCATTCATTTCATGACCCCACCCACCCGTCATGAACCAAACAAATGTTACTTCCAGGTGCTTATTATGATACATTTGTAATTACACACTAAGATAATGAAGCTGTGGCAACAATTTTGTCTCAAAACTTTGCTGTAAAGGGTCAGAAGAAAACACAGAGCTGGAGAGAGATGGTTCTTAACTGTCAAGTCTGGCCACCTGAGAGTGGTCCACATGATAGAAGAAGAAGACAACCAACTCCTAAGAACTGTCTTAAGTGCACGCAAGCACACACACACATTCATACACACACACACACACACACACACACACACACACACACACGTACACACACATAATAACCAAAACAAAGAAAACATACACAATGGAAACTGGTTATGTTTGTTGGCATGGTAGAACTGTGGGTAGATTTCTTCCTTTCTTTAAAATTTACTTCTTTGTGTGTGTGTGTGTGTGTGTGTGTGTGTGTGTGTGTGTGTGCTTTGAATATGCTCTTGTGTGTGGATGTACAGATACCAGATGTCAACACTGGGTGTCTTCTTCAGTTGTTCTAAACCTTATTTACTTTATTTATTAGTGGTGTGTGTGGGTGTGTGCATGTGTGTATGTGTGTGTCTGTGTGGGTGGTATACACTAGAGAACACCTCTATGGAGTCTGTTGTCTCTCTCCCACCTCCGTGTGTGTCCAGGGACCAAACTCAGGTTGTCAGGCTTTCATGGCAGGTGACACATGAGCCATCTGTCCTGCTGTCCTCACCTTCATCTCCCTCTAAACCTGGAGCTCACCAGTTTGACTAGACTGGTGCTCAGTGAGCTCCAGGAACCACCTGTCCCTGCTCCCGAGCATAGGGGTTACAGACATATGCCGTACCCCGCTTTGTTCTGGGGTGCTGGTGATCTGAACTCCAGTCCCCACGCTCTCACAGCAAGCTCTCTCCAAGTGAACCATCTCCTCGGGCCTGAATTTCTTCCTCTTTAAGGTAGGGTTCTTCAAATGTTGCTATATTGTAATCTGAAATATTTTCTGGGGAAAAAGGAAACTCTATTTTGAAAACAGCCAATCTGGCTGGGCATGGTAGCTCTTGCCTGAAATCCTGGTACTTAGATGTAGCTAAATCCTGGTACTTAGATGTAGATAAAGCTTAATGGCTTTACCATAGTCCTTGTGGAATGATCAATCATTGTTGGGTCCCATCATCCTTTTGTAGATTTCAAAGTTGCTGTTAGGCATGATCAGGGTTCCCTGCAGAATTTTTTTTATTTTATCTATTTATTTATTTATTTGTTTGTTTGTTTGTTTATTTATTTGTTTATTTATTTATTTATTTATTTATTTATTTATTTTTGTGCCTCCTCTGTGGTTTGGAGCAATCACAGTCTGATAAATGTCTGTCTCTTGGAACCATGAGTGTTCTTCCCTAGAAGAGAATATTTTCACAGCAATTTCTCCCCACCATTTGTCATGCCAAACTTTTCCAAACTGATCTTTGCCAATGCTTTCTTGTAACACGATGGTCCTGGAAATTCTTCTCTAAACCAGCAGCAGTAAACCCTTCGTCCCAGGTAGCAGCATCACCGCAGTCACCAACACAATGAGAAGCAGCCAGCAACTCAGAGCAGCAGCTGCTGCCTCCATGGTCCCACCGCCACTGTGGCCAGGTCCAGCCCTGGCTGCAGCTTCTCCTTAGCAAGGCTCCTAGGCTGGCCTTAAACTCGGGATCCTCCTGCCTCTGCCTCCTTCAGTAAATCCTATGGGCATGCGCCACCACAACCAGCAACGTATAGCTCAGGTCTGAGCTGGGGCTCGCAAGGCTGCAGGTAAGTAGCTTTTTCAAGAATTCATGCCACGAAGGTTGGGCGCCAGATGTAGCACAAATTGTTAGAAGTTATTAGGGTGAATGCTGGAAGATCAGAGAAGCAGAACAAGCCACAGCTACCTCACCTCACCAGTTCCTCAGCTGATCCTGTTTCCTCAGACTGGAAGCTTCTGTGTCCTCATCCAAATAGATCTCAGCTGAACTGCTGCTCTAAAGCCTAAAAGCTTAACCAGGCAAAAGCTTCTAGTTTCTGGTCCTCATGCCTCAAATACCTTTCTGCTTCCTGCCATCACTTCCTGGGATTAAAGGCTCTTGTTACCATGCCTGACTGTTTCCAATGTGGCCTTGAACTCACAGAGATCCAGGTGGATCTCTGCCTCTGGAATGCTAGGATTAAAGGCGTGTGCTACCACTGCCTATCCTCTATGTTTAATATTGTGACTGTTCTGTTCTCTGACCCCAGATAAGTTTATTAGAGTGCACAATATTTTGGGGAACACAATACCACCACACTTAGATATCTGAAACAGGAGAGCTGCTATGAGTTTGAGGCAACCTGGGTTACATGGTGAGCTCCAGACCTGGCCTGAACCATAGTGTGAATTCCTGTCTCCAGATAAATAAATAAGTTAACTAATTAATAATAAATTTTAAAAAAACAAGAAAGGGAGGGAAAAGAAAAAGTAAAAAGGCCAGCCTGGTGGGAGACTTCTTAAATGTTTTCTCAATTTTAGGCGTGTATAGTGTGCTTAAATACAGGCACTGATGAGCAACGTGGGGTTGGTGTGCCTCCTGGAGCAGATCATCCTTGGGGCAGTGGGTGAGAACAGCACCTTCATGGGACATGCTTCTGTCTCCACAGGGCAGAGGGACAGAGACCACATACTGGCTGACTGGGATGAAGGACCAAGAGTACAACTTGCCAACCCCACCAACTGCGTAAGCTTCAGGGGTGGCGGGGAGGGAGAGGAGCCAGAAGTCCTGGGTGGGTTAGCACACTATGCTACTTAGAGGTATTTAACCTGACAAGTGCCTGGGGACATGAGGAAGTCTAGAATGTTCCTGTCTCCAGCTGCTGAACTGGAGTGTCCAGAATGCCTGTATCTTTGAGACTCAGTGACACAGAAAACACACAACCTCTGCTACTCCAGAGTACTAGATTTCTCTCATAAGTCAGATGTGTGTATTCAGTGAAGTTACAGGGGGCTACCATTGTCCTGTTTTCCCAGGGAGGATCCACCTGGGAAAGGGGGAAGGGATACTCCAGAACTGGAAGAGATTCTGTTCTTATTTCACCGATTTTGGTTTCATTTTGTCTCACTGGCTCCGTTTTCTTCTGTCCTCCTAAGGGTTAATTTCTAGGTGTGCCAATGATGTAGTTGCAAGATGATAAATTGACAGATGAAATAGAGTACATACTACATGAATACACACACACACACAGAGAGAGAGAGAGAGAGAGAGAGAGAGAGAGAGAGAGAGAGAGAGAGAGAGAACATCATTATGCAGCCCAGACTGGCCTCTCAATCTTCCTGTCTTGGTCTCTCAAATGCTGGCTTTCTAGGCATATACCACCATGCCTTGCCCAGTTACATTTTAAACAGCTTATCTCCACTAAAATCTACCTGATTTGCCAGATGTGATGGCACATACTTTTAATCCCAGCACTCAGGAGGCAGTGGCCAGCAGATCTGTGTGAGTCTGAGGCCAGTCTAATTTGCATAGACACAGTCTCAAAAACAAAGGTGGGCAAGACACTGGAAAGGTGGCTCAGTGATCGGGGACCTGAGCTCTGTTCCCATGTCTACATTGGTTCTGTAACTCTAGTCCCAGGGGATATGATGCCCTCCTCTGGACTCTGTGGGTACTGCAATACATGCTACTCCACCCCCATCCACACATAATTAAAGATAAAGTAAGTCGCCCGGCGGTGGTGGCGCACGCCTTTAATCCCAGCACTCGGGAGGCAGAGCCAGGCGGATCTCTGTGAGTTCGAGGCCAACCTGGGCTACCAAGTGAGTTCCAGGAAAGGCGCAAAGCTACACAGAGAAACCCTGTCTCGAAAAACCAAAAAAAAAAAAAAAGATAAAGTAAGTCTTGGGGCTGGAGTGATGACTCAGCAGTTAAGAACACTTGCTGCTCTTCCAGGGGACCTGAGTTTGTTTCCCAATACCACATCAGGTTCTGGATTACCTGCAACTCCACCTCCAAGGGATCTGATACTTTCTTTCTGGTTTCCACAGGCACCCACACACATGTAGCATACATTCACACAGACACAAAAATACACAGAAGTAAAAATAATGAAAACACAATCCTCTTTCGCTGGCTGCAAAGCTGGTTGAACTCTGCTTGTGAAGCATCAGAAAGCTAGGGTAGTGTTCCTGGCTTGCTCAGGAGAACAGAAGGCAGCTTGGAGCCCACTTCATGCCTCTTTGCTTCTTACATGGGACCTAGAGGTGGCTCAGAGGTTAAGAGCTCCAGCTGCTCTTTCAGAGGACTTGAGTCAAGAGGACCCAGGTTTGATTCCCAGCACCCACATGACAGCTCACAACCATCAGTATCTCCAGGTCCAGAGAGCCTCTTCTGGCCACCTGGGCACCAGGCACACATGGTGCAAGAGAGACAAGCAGACAAAGCACCAATATACAATAAACAACAACAATGACAAGGATGGAAGATGCCGGAAGCTGAGAGGCTCTCTGCATTTCCACCCCTGCCTCCTGTCTGCGCTGTCCCCAAAGAGGAAGACACCAGCCTTGCCTAAAGCCCCGGTTCTGGGTCTTAGCATGGAGCCTGCATTCTCCTATGATAGGAGGAAGATTTCCTATCTACCTAGCAGGTTTCCATTCTGAAGGTGACTCAAGTTGTCCTGTTCCATTGGCAAGCTTCCAGCCCTCAGCCCTTGGCTGTGGTGATGGCTTTGGCTGGAGAAGAGACCCGATCATTCAGAGGCCTAGAGGCCAGACAGACAGAAGGCAAGCTACTAGAGATGCCGCGTCAACCTGGGAAGCCTGGCTTCAAGCTAGGATTGCCTAGATCTGTTCTAAACTTTGGAGACCTCCTGCCGTCCTGAGCCCTCTCCAAACAGTCCCGGCATTCACAGCTATGTGGGCACCAGAGTGTTTCCAGGGCTGTGTGGTGAAGTCCTGACCTCCTCTCCTTTCTCTTCCCGGGTCTCAGTGAATCCTCTACCACGTTCCCCAATTCTAGCAACATGTTCCACTTTGAAAAGGAAAGATCCGTTTCCTGTCTGCGATATATTACACTAACACATGGCGGGGAAGACAGTTCTTTGGAGTCATCGAAGGCAATGGCGATATACTCCCTGCATTTCCTGTGTGTAGCACAGACTAGGCACCCACTGGGTAAGGTCTGAAGCTAAGGAACATTCTGTGTGGATGGCTGACAACTTTCTCTCCCCACCTTCTTTCCAGGGAGAACCAACAGCGTCTGCAGGCAGAGTTTTCGGACATGATTGTCACCTCCTTACAGAAAAGAGAAGCTTCGGGCATAAAGAGCCGGAGGCTCACACGGGTGGCCAGCTACAAAAAAGGCACCTTGGAATACCTGCAGCTGAACAACTCAGACCACGAGAACACCTATTTTTAGACCGAGGTGAGGTCTGAGAACTGACAGTAGCAACCTCCAATGTCTTGAATCTGCGTTTTCCAGAGACCTCAACAACACAGACAAGTTCCTAGGCTCGCTGCCCTGCCTACACATAGAATTCCTCTGCAAGTCGCGTGGGTGTTCTGGTTTTGCTTTTTGGTTTGTTTGTTTTATCGAGACAGAGTCTCTTGGATCCCAGAATGTCCTCAATCTCACTGTGTGTGTAGCAGTTGGTGGCCTTGAACTTCTAAGATCCTCCTGCCTCTACCTCCTGAGTGGGATGTGTGTTCTTGTCAGAGTGATAGCCGTGTACTCCAGAGCTGTGTCCCATGGTTGTCTATGGAGCATCAACCTGGAAAAGAGGAGGGAGGAATATGCTACATAGAACTTGGGTTTTTTTTTTTTTTTCTTATTTCTTGTCTTGTTTACTGGCTCTTTCTTCTGCACACATGAGAGAATTTTTTTTTAAAAAAAATTGTCTCAATTGTATTTTAAATGGCCTATCTCCATGAAAGTGTGCTTAACTTGTAATTTTTGCAGAAATCATGCAGGATATTAAGAAAAATAAAGGTTTTTAGAGTCTTGTATATGTTTCTACTGTCTGTTCTTCTTCCTGGGGCTACCAGCCATCAACTCCTGCTTGCTGAAAGACAAGTGGCCCATGGAGAAATAAGGCAAGACTAACATCACTGCTCAGGGGCAAGAACCTTGAAGGCCACTAGCTCCCTCTGTGCATGGTGAGATTATTGTTTTTAAACAATGTTTTTGCCTTGGCCTGTCTACTTAGCATCATGTAGACGGACATTTCCTGTTCTGACCACCTGGTCGGGAATAATGAACTCAGAGGCTGAATATGAATTATAAATGCTCAGCCAATAGCTCAGGCTTCTTACTAGCTAACTCTTACATTTAAATTACCTCATATTTCTATTTGCTTTGCCACATGGCTCATGGCTTGTTACCTCATTTTCTACATGTCCTGCTTGCTCGGCAGCAGGCTGGCCAGCATATCTCCTGACTCTGCCCTTCTCTTTCCCATCATCCTTAGTTTGATCACCCTGCCTATCCTACCTGCCCAGCTACTGGCCAATCAGCATTTTATTAAACCAATTCAAGTGACAATATTTTTTTAAGATTTATTCATTCATTATGTACACAATGTTCTGCCTGCATGCCAGAAGAGAGCATCAGATCCCATTATAGTTATAAGCCACCATGTGGATGCTGGGAATCGAACTTAGGACCTTTGGAAAAGCAGTCAGTGTTCTTAACCTCTGAGCCATCTCTCCAGCCCCTCAAGTGACAAATCTTTACAATGTGCAAGAGGATTATTCCACAGCAGCAACATGAATGTGCAACACATGTCATGATGGAGACCTAAGAGGTTTGATTCCTATGCTGCTCTGTTCTGTCTAGGAAGTCACCAGTATCCCTAAGTGTCTGCTTTCTCTGACCATGTAGCTCCTTCATAAGTGACACATGGCTTTCCCTGAGTATATGACAGTTTATACATATCACATGTGATATATATATAATATATATACCCTATAATTTTAATATGTGTATACATACTCTGTATTAGCTAGTTTTTGTTGCTGTGATAAAATACCCTAACAAAGGCAAATTACTGTTAGAGTTTATTTTAGCTTGTGGTTCCAGAGGCAAAGAGTCCACAATGGCAGGGAGTCATGGCAGCAAGAGCCGGAAGCTGACAGACCATATCTTTATCAGCATTCAGGAAACAGCAAGAGTGAACTGGAAGTGAGGGAGGCTATAGAAAGCCCATCCCCAGTGATGTCCAACCTCCAGCAAGGCTCCACCTCTTAAAGGTTCCACAACCTTCCCAAACAATGCCACCAACTCAGGACCAAGTGTTCAAATACATAGGCCTATTGGGCACATTTGTTCAAATCACCACACTCACTATATAAATTTTTAGATTCAGCTTGTATGAAATCAATATGGAACCATTAGCTAGACATTTTCATGGTAATTCTAAAAGTAGTGTATATTTTACAGCACATTAAAAGCCCTCAGTAGTCACACATCACTCATCACTATTAATTACTGCACAGCAGTGCTCAACTGCACAGGCATAATCAGCATGTGATAAAAATCAGGTGCATTGTAGGAAGGATCATATGCAGTAAGAAAAATCAATAATGTATGACCTAGCCTAGACCCAAACTTTGCCCTTTAATAACCAGCTCCTTCTCTTGTACCCCGTAAAAATGAGCCCCAAACAGTAATTGGGACTCTTGAGGACTATCGCTTACGTGGCCCACTGTCAATCTGGACAGTGTCTCCCTCTGTAATCTGCACTATCGCTTCGCTCCAAGTAGAGCTGCCTCCCATCTTGTGCAAATCTGTGTGACCCCTTTTGTTTTTTTCCAGCCGAGACCACCACCATTGACAACAAGGCAGTTTGAAATTACATTGCAGGTCTTTTTTCTGTTTTCTGGATCCCTCTTCCGGCCTCCTGGGGTACCTGCACACAGGTGAAACACACATAAAAATAAAAACACATTTTAGAAGAGGAAATCTGGGCTGGAGAGATGGCTCAGAGATTAAGAGCACCGGCTGCTCTTCCAGAGGTTCTGAGTTCAATTCCCAGCAACCACATGGTGGCTCACAACCATCCGTAATGAGATCTGGTGCCCTCTTCTGGCCTGCAGGGATACATGTAGGCAGAACACTGTGTACATAATAAATAAATAAATCTTTAGAAGAGGAAATCTAAGGTCAAATAATGGAAGACCTTGAATCCCAGATTCAAGGATTTGGTTTGTTCTTTGACAGGTCAGGAAATATCATAGAGAAGGAGCGTGACACATGGAAACCTGTGGTTTAGGAAAGGCAATATGACAGATGCACATGAGAACATATGTGATAGACAGAGAATAAAAGCCTCTCACATCTGTGCAGCTGGAAGTTTTCCTGTGTCCCACCTGGTCCCTCAGCCTCTTGGTCCCAAGTAAACACATAGAGGCTTATAATAATTATGAACTGTATGGCCTATGGCTCAGGCTTCTTGCTAGCTATCTCTTTTATCTTAAATTAACCCATTTCTATTAACCTATGTATTGCCACATGGCCGTGGCAGTACCAGTCTGTTGGCATGTTGCTCCTTGGGCGGCGGACTGACATCTCTCCCATCCCACCTTTCTCTTTCCTGTATCTCTGCTTGGATTTCCTGCCTGCCTCTAAGCTGCCTTGCCATAGACCAAAGCAGCTTATTTATTAGCCAATGGGAGCAACACATATTCACAGCATCCAGAAAGACATCTCACAGCACATCTGCCTTCGATTGAGAACCTCCAGAAGTCTGGGCCTGAGAAGACATGTACTTGCTGTGGTAGCAGTAGTTCAACACTGGTTAGGAAACTGACAAGAATAGTAGCTTGTCTTCCGTCCAATACACTGTACTTGCTGGGAACAGACGCGACTGCTATTTGCACTATGTATGGCAATGGGAGCGAATAGTGACTTTCCTTACCAGAAAACAGTTCTTGCTCATAGGACTAGAAACTGTATGAGTATCTGAAAATTCAAATAGACAGAATTCAGTGACCAATTAGAACCAGAATGTAAGGAAATAGGAAAACAAACAAAACCAGCATTCACATTTATGTAAGAAGGGAAATGTAATATTCTTGGTGTGACAGAGAAGCCACGTAGCAAAACTGCCTCTAGGGAGAAGGTGTTGAACATGACTGTGGCCTTGCAAATCTTTTGCATGGTGGGTATCCTGTGGCATTTTGATCTCAGGGTAGGAAAGCAGTGATGAGTAGTTTGGGAATGATACATGAACAAATGGACTAGTGGTTAATGAACATACAGATAGGTGCGTTTGTCAGGTAGGAACTTAATGGCAAAGTTGAAGCCAAAACTCTTAACATAAATTTAGAAATGGTGCAACCACCTTTACGACACTGGGGCCAAATTCCTGGTAGGGTAACTGAAGGGAGAAGGATTTATTCTGGCTCATGTTCAAGGACTGTCATCCACTATGGTACCTGAAGGGAAGAGGCCTGACTAACACACACCATTCTTGATATTTTGTATGAGCTTGTGCACCTTTTCCTGTGCTCATGCATGTAGTTATTGTATCTGGATGAATAATGTGCGTAAATAATGAATTCGTGTTAATGAACCACCTAGCTCACAGAGGTTCAGAGCGACCCCATCTTGACATCTTCTGGACTAGCTCTTTGTCACCTCTACAGTCTCATGCTGTCTTCTTTCCCCAGAGGACTTCACGTGGCCTTAGCTGCTCCAGCATCTACTATTTATATCTATTCCGAAAGACATTCTAGTCCTCTGCCTCTCAGCATAAGGCCTGCTATTGATTTCAGATCTCATCGTTCAAAGACCCACAGCAATGAGAATTTTGAAACCTCTGAGATTGCACAGATCATTTCACAGAGTAAGAAGAGAAATATGGGTGTGTGCTGCTCAGCTTGTGAGGGCCAAAGTTAAACTTTAAGTTTTAATTACTAGGACTAAGAGATCCATGAAACAAAAATATCTCTGATCTGCAAGTTCCTTGCCCAAGGACAAACAGTTTCTGAAATGCTGGAGGCTATTATGGGAGGTAACAAGCCACGTGTTTTCACTCCCCTAAATAAGTTTGTTTGACCAAAGGCACTGGATGTGCTTGATCGTATGTGAGGTTCACAGGCAGGAAATACGTCAGGATGTATGCTTGCCCCTGATTGGATGTAGGCCAGAGGAACAAGATGTACACTTGCCCCTGATTGGACCTGATGGGAAATACTTAAGCCACTTCAAAACTTGATTCAGGGTCATTTTTCTGGGGAACCAGAAATGGTGGACCTGGCCAGAGCCCATCTACCTGGCCAGTATTTAATTAAAGCTTCCTTCAAATTTGGCCCTAAGTTGTGGTAGCGGTCTTATTCTCAGCAGGTGGGATTAACAAGTTCCCATCTGAAGCAGGCAGCTGCTTGCTCTTTTTCCTCTGAATCTAAAGGCACTATTGGACATGCCAGTCTGTAGCATGATATGTTTTCATCTACACAAACGTTATACTTACTGTGAGTGAACGCACTCATTTTTATGCAGTTCACTCCTGTTTCTGAGTGAAGCAGTCCCCAGGAGAATAGCACCTGCCAGCAACTTCCTGCATATGCAAAGTTGAATGAAAATCCCAGACTATGAGGTATCACCTAGGCAATCTTCTCACTGGCAGTGCCCATCTAGGCTTCCAGCCACTGGGTTCTGTAGAATGTATTGTGCCATTCTGCCTGCAGCAATTCCTGCTCTGCTCCACTCCTGGCAAGGAAAGCTGCGTCTCCTGGTTATACCATCTTCTAACACCTTGTTTCTTACACATCTTTCTCATGGGCCAGAAAGTGTCAAATGACTTTGTAGGGTCATAACTTTGATTTACTAAATAAAGCGTATGTGCCTTTCAATTGAACTGTGAGGACGGAGACACTTTAAGCCGGTTCCCAGCATGCTTCTGTCTATTGCTAACATCCAAGAATCATCTCAGTTGGCCTCACTCCGGGTGACTTGCATGCCCCTCCTTAGTCTAAGCTTCGCGCTTCCCTCTTTGAACTTCCAGAACAGCCTGTGCTTGTCAATTACTGAAATTACTAAACTGCATTTGAATGGCGTGCTCACACCCTGCCTGACCTAAGACTGTGAGATCACTGAGAGGTCAACTTCTAGTCCCTTCTTCTCTGTGTCCCCAATGCCGAATGAATGACAGGTCTAAAGTACTCGCCCAACTTGTAGGCCAAGAACGGTTGAATTACTGCATGTTTATCTGCATTTTAGCCATTTAGTATATTTTCATATTTAGTTGAGCAAGCCTGCCCATCTAATCATGTAATTATATTACAAAAACAACGATGAGAAACTTTAAACATATGCTGGGATGTGGGGCCTTTGTATCCATTAGAAAATCTGGATGGAGGCATATTCTCAATTGAGGATCCCCTCTCCAAGATAACTCTAGTGCATGTCAAGTGAAAAATACCAACATGGACACCTGGGTTAACAACTGTGAGGCCTCCATTTGGTTGGTTGGTTTGAGACTAGGTCTCACTATGTAGTCCTCGAATCACCATGCCCACGCCTGTATCCTTTATCCTTTGAATCTTCAAAACAATGCCACAGCAGTAAGAAGCAGCTGTTATTCTCTTAGATTTTCAGACGAAGGGATGAAAGCCAGACCCATATGAAAGTCCTGGTCTTTGAAATATACCAGTTTACCAAGCAACAGTTAAAGGCCTCTCATCAGCTGTGACACCCAGGCCCTCTGGAGTCTGTTACAGCCTCACATTCCTCTTTAGCTTCCCCCTCTTCTCAGTGTCCAGGAATTTGTGTATGAGTTGTCTCTATTATGTATCATAAACCCCAAGATCTGTGACTTGAGAAATTAGACTATGAAGAAAAGAAAAGAAATATGGCCATTGCTAGGAGGAAGGAGGTGTATGGTTTTGTTAGTGTTGAGGTTTTGGTTGGCTTTTCTGGTGGTAAGAATTGAACCTAAGGCCTTGAACATGCTAAGCAAGGACTCTACCCCTGAGCTGCATCCTCAGCTCTGCCCTGCCCTGCCTTTAGAGTTATGTTTGAACAGGCTGACATGCTTTGCAAATGGAAAGTGTAAAGAGGGAGGCCAAAAATAGATCAGAGAGACTAGACCCTTGGACCCTAAGGCTCAGTCGTGAGTGGAAAGGGGAAAGCAGCTGGAAGGACCAGAAACCAAGTAAGGGGGCGGGACTTCAAAAGTGGGGGGAGAAAGCATCACTGGAACAGCAAGACACTAAGTGGAAATCTAGGTAGTTGTCTATAGTTCTTAAGGGGAAGTTGTGGGGGTTCCCACACTACAATTTCTGCTTTCTCTTTGTAGTAGGAAGTGGGCTGCCTACTCAGAACAAAATCAGTGCTAAGGGAAGTTTGAAAACTGAAAACAGCTTGAAGTACCTTGAGGAAGTGAGGAAGGTGGGCTGAGCAAGGAAACCTAATAGGATGGCTAAGTAGATTTTTCTTCATCCGTTTTCTGCTACTGGCAGCAGACAGAGCAGCTGGGTTCATGTGGGTATTTGGGGGCTGATGTCTTACTGTCTTTTGTTCCTATGATAAAACGCCATGACCACCAGCAACTTAGAGACAAAAGGACTTATTTTATTTTATGCTTCCAAGTATCAGTCCTTCAGGGAGGGAAGTCAGCAGGAACTTGAGGCAGGAACCTGGAGGCAGGAACCAAAGCAGAGGCCATGGAGGACTGCTGCTTACTAGTTTGCTTCTCATGATTTGCTCAACGCACTTGCTTATATAGCTCAGAACCACCTACCCAGGTGGCAACCTCCAACCAGCATGGGCTGGGCCCACCCACATCAGTGATTAATTAAAAAAAAAACCAAAACTGCACTACAGACTTGCCAACAGAAAATCTGGATGGAGGCATATTCTCAGTTGAGGATCTCCTCTCCAAGATAACTCTAGTGCATGTCAAGTGAAAAACACCAACATGGACCGCTGGGTTAACAACTGTGAGGCCTCCATAGGTCTGTTGTGATGCACAGAGGTCTTAACCAAGCCCTAGGAACTTGATAATGTCAGTTCTGTCTTTTTCAAAGCAAGTTATTTGGTGCAAAGAAGTCAGTTTACAAAACAAACAAGAAGTCTGAATATAAGACAGAACCATAGCAAACCTTACCCAAATTCATGTCACAAATAAGTGGCCTGGTGACTTGATATTTATGTTTTTACTTTAATGGAAACACAGCAGTGGCACGTGTGTTTTACTTATTTACACATTACATAAAAATCTAGAATTGCTTTACTCTTTACCTTATCTCCAGTGGTCAGCATAACACCTGATACACATTCAACATTAAGTGTCTTATTGATGAACACAATGCCATGACTTGATTTTTTAACAGAAAACATGTTCTTAGGATTTGTGTTCTGAGGTAATGAGATTCATCAGCATAAAGATGTTAGGGTCTAGCCTGGGTGTGTTTATGGGTGCCTTGACTCCCAGCATTCAGGAGTGTCTACATCAGAAGTTCCAGGCCAGTCAACAATACAGCGAGATCTTGTTTAAAATAAATAAATAAATAATGTTAGACTTCTTAAACTAATTTATAAAATGAACATGATCTCAACAAATACCAACCAAACTCTTACAGAGGTAGACAAGGGTTTATTAAAGTATAAATATGCAAGAGCAGACAGGAAAACACTAAGACAAGAAAACCAAGGAGGACAAATAGGAACAAATAGTGTGAAACCTTTATGGTGAAAACAATATGGTAGATACAAACAGCTGGACAGAAGAGAAAAGAACCAGAGTCAGTTAAGCATAGAAATTAGTGCATTGTAAAGATGGTGTCCCAAGTCACCTGGGCAACCTTCTGCAATAAGTATGCTGAGACAACTGTGCAGCTGTTTGGAATAGATAAAATTGCATCCCTCATACATAAGAATAAACTTCAACAGGGCATGTTGCTGTACACTGCACACTTGTAAACCCCAGCACCTGGGAGACTGAGGCAGGAGGATCGTGAATTTGAGGCCAGCCTATATAGCAAGACTGCATCTCAGATGAATAAAATCTCCAAATGCATCAGGCATATAAAAGTAAAGAAAGAAACTATGTAAATATTGAGATAAAGCTTGGGTGCATGCCTGTTCAGCAGTCACACGGGGAGGAACTTTAAAATCACCAACATGCAGAGAAAATAAAATTAAAGGTTTATCAGTGTGACTATGCATGTGCGCACAATTCTTCCTGGCAAAGACGATTGTAAAAAGCAAAGCTAAAAGGCAACTGCAAGCTTTGTATATGTGTATGTGCATGTCTGTGTATGTATGTGTGTATATGCATGTGTGCATCTGTGCTTTCGTGTGTGTGTGTGTGTGTGTGTGTGTGTGTGTGTGTGTGTGTGTATGCTGGGAACTGAACCCAAAGCCTGGTTATGGCAGGGTCTTCTCCACTGAGCTACATCCACAGCCCAGTCACTGCAAACATGTAAAACATTTTTTTGTTTCATGTGTCACCCATGAGACCTAGCACCTCCACTCAGAAAGAGCTCTGCAGTTTCAGGAACTAAAGTCCAAGCAGCCAGCGGAAGAAAACCATGCCGAGAGCTGTGGACGGTTAAGAAGAACCATATAACGTGGCTCTCAGACGTATGGAGGAGCGTTCAAGTTCACTGCCAGGGAAACAAGCTACAGCGATCCTGAGATACCCGCCTTTGCTCGGGAGACTGGCGTACATTCTTTAGGCAAGGCCTGAGGAAGCAACACTAACGCACTAGGTGCTGGGCACAGGGTCCAGCACAGTCCTGTGGAATGGTGGGTGTCCAGAGGAGCTAGCATAACTAAACTACACAAGTATTTATCCCTTTTGAACGTGAAATATCACTTCTGGAGACTTGACTTGAAAGCACCCTTAGATGAAATTACCTAGCATTGAATAAAGAATAAAGCAGTTCAGAGGACACTTCTCTGGTCTGCAAGGCTTCTGTTAATAAGTCCACTTAAAACCCCAGGAAGCTCCTCCAGCTCTGGTTAGAAAAACCTGATTTTCCTCTGCTGTGTTAGGATTTCTGCCTTTGAAGTCCAGCAGCTTTATTATAATAGATTTTGGGGTGGATTTCCATGGGTCCGTCTTAACCAGTGTCCTCTGAACTGCTTGGATCTGGATGTCCAGTTCCTTCCCAGGATTAGGAAGTTTTTGCCTTTTATGTTTTTTATTACATTTTGTTGTCCTTTGGCTTCTTCTGAGAGTAGGTGATTTTTATTTCATGGAATATCTTAAGCTTTTCTCACTTTAAAAAATTCTTTTTAATTTTTGCTTCTCTAACAGCGTAATTTCAAATACTCTACTTATGTGTTTACCAATTCTTCCCTCTGCTTGCTCTAACCTGTTTTTGAAACTTCCTATTGAAATTTAACTTAGTATTTAATTTAGTTAGTATATTTTTTAACTTTAAGCTTTCTGCTTTATTCTTTATTCAGAGGACACTGGTTAAGACAGACCCAAGGAAATCCACACCAAAATCTATTATAATAAAGCTGCTAGACATCAAAGGCAGAAATCCTAACACAGCAGAGGAAAATCAGGAGCTTCCTGGGGCTTCAAATGGACTAAAGGAGAAACTTCCGGGGCTGGAGGCATGGCTCAGTGATTACAGCGATTTGAATGAGAAATGTCCCCGATAAGCTCATATACTTGAACAGGTAATCCACAGGCAGTGATGCTGTTTGGGGAGGTTGTGAGACCTCCAGGAAGTAGAGCCCTGATGGAGGAAATACATCACTCAGGATGGGCTTTGAGGGTTTATAGCCTCACTCAATGTCCCATCCATCACTCTACCCCCAGGCCCTTCTTCCTGTATGTCATATGAAATAAGATCATCCATCATTCTGATCCTGCTGCCATGTTCTTCCTGCCTGTTGTGACACCTTCTCCACCGTGGTGGACTCTGTCACTCTGGAGGGTTAGAGTCCATGATGGCAGAACCAAGGCAGTGGGTAGCAGGCAGCAGGCAATGGACAGCGGGGTAGTGGGCAGCGGGCAGTGGGCAGCGGGTATCAGACAATGGGCAGCAGACAACCAGCAGTGGGCAGCAGGCAGCAGGCATGGTGGCTTGTTGTAGAATACTATTTTAAGATATGTTGCATTGTTTACGTTGTGTAACATTTGTTTAATGATACAAAGCTGTGTTGCATTTTTTAATGTTGTATTTGTGTGTGAAGCTGTGTTACTGTGCCTGTCTAAAACACCCGATGGTCTAGTAAAGAGCTGAATGGCCAATAGTGAGGCAGGAGAAAGGATAGAGGGGGCTGGCAGGCAAAGAGAATAAATAGAAGGAAAAATTTGGGAGGAAAAGAAGAAGAGCAAGAGAGATCAAGGGGGGAGAAAAGGAGGCCGCCACACAGCCACACAGGCAGACACAGAATAAGAAGGAAAGAAAAGATATAAAGAAATAGAAAAAAGGTAGAAGGCCAAAAGCAAAAGGTAGACAGGATAATTTAGGTTAAGAATAGCTGACTAGAAATAAGCCAAGTTAAGGCCAGGCATTTATAAGAAAGAATAAGTCTCTGTGTGTAAATTATTTGGGAGCTGGGTGGTGGCCCCTGCCAAAAGCCACAAGAGTAAAGAGTAAAAACAACCAACTACAGTGGCCAAAACAGCAGCTGGAAGCTCACATCCAGAACCCCAAGTACAAAGCACAGAGAGTGCATTTGAAATGGCCTTGGTGTCTCTTTACAGCAACAGAAAAGTAGACAAGACAGAGTACAAGGCTAACCTGGTCTACAGAGAGTCCCAGGCCAGCCAGGGCTACATAGCAACACCCTGTCTCAAAACAAAACAAACAAACAAAAAAAGCGTGACAGCATAAACCATTAGGGTAATGCAAACTAAGTCAACAATGAGATGTAATTAAATAACTATTAGTAAGTGATGGCTAAAGTTTGACATAGATCATAACAAGTGTTGGCAAATACCTAAGGCAGTAGTAATATTCTTACCTGCTGGTGGAAGTGTAAATTGTGCAACCTCCTCATGGAATGAGTTGGAGAGTCTTTAAAGGTTTAACATATTCATCATATAACTCATCCACTTCACTCTAGGGCAGTTTCCTAACTAATAGTCAATGTCCATACAAAGGCTTAGACATACATGTTAGAGAACCCTTAATTATAACAGCCAAACACTGGAAACAATTCAGATGTTCGTAAATAGGGTAAATGGTTTGCCAGCTATGGTGGTACATGCCTGCAATCCCAGAGTTGGAGAGGAAGATGCAGGGGGATTGCTCCAAGTTTGAGACCACCACCAACAACAAATGTAAATGAGTAACGAGTTATGGCATCCGGACACGACGAGACATTGCTCAGCAATATGCAGAAACGACTCCTGTAGGTCTTACAGTGATTAGGCTCCACAAATGCAATCAAGTGAAACTAGAAAAGGAACATACAACACAAGACTCCACTTACGGAGAATTCTAGAAGCTGCCAAGGGTGCTCACCGACAGGAAGCAGATTCGTGGCAAGGGTGGAGAATGGGATGGAAGGATAACCAAGTAACTCAAAGCACAGGGCTAGCCAGTTGTGATGAGATGCAGCTGCAAACCCAGCACTTGAGAGGTTGAGGCAGGAGGATCACAAGTTGGAGACTTGCCTGAGCTAAATACTAAGAACTGCCCCACATCCCCATCAAAAAAAAAAAAAAAAAAAAAAACAACAAGATATCGAGAGTCTTTATCTTGTTATACTTTAAAGTGTATGGTTTCTTATAGCCCAATTACTATTCAACAATGCTGTGTAAAACAAAACAAATCCATTCTGTAAAACTCAGTATCAAACTTGTTGGACAGCATCCTGGTGTCTTCAACAAATCAACAGTACGACAAATTAAACTAGAAGAAATAAAAGGGATAGGCTGAAATGACTAAAGATGCGTGTTAATGAGCAGTCATGTGTACTCTGCTTGGATCCTAGTCCAAGGAAATGAAATTTTAAAAATCTACCTAATAAATGGAGAAATTTATAAATTGACTAAGTAGTCAATATTCACTGTTAACTTTTGCATGTAACAATGGCATTGCATATTTGTGTGTATACATATACATGTATAATAAATATATTATGTAGGAGGCCAGTTCCCACCTTTTCCAGGGTTCCTATGTGGAGGAGAGAGGGATAAGAAAATATTATTAGGTAGAAAGATAGCAAATAGGAAAAAGACAGAAACACAGGATAGCTTCAGGAGGGCCTGGGTCAATACCCCACAGCCCCTTCTGCCTCTTCAAAAGGCTTTTTATAACAATACCAAGAGGCAGGGCAGAAGACCTCCCCCTTGCTAGATCAAAGCACACCGCACAGCCAAGTGCAGACCTTTCCACACACCTGGTAACCAGCCAAGTGCAGACCCTTCCACACACCTGGTAACCACCCCAGGTCAAATCATCCCCTTATGCAGCTCTGCTGGGTAAAGCAAGCTCAAATTCTGGGACCCTGAGTAATTTGGGCCTCTACAATATTGTGTCCCAGTGCTTAGATCAAACCCAGGGCTTTGTACGTGGTAAACAAGTGCTCTGTTCTTGAGCTTATCCCTAGCCTTTTCCTACTATAATTTTAGAAAAACATCCCCACTGTAAAGGGAAGAGGATGTCAGGCATATTAATAGATGAATACTGACCAGATTATTGAACTGATGTGTACAGTGTGGCTTAAGATTCAAGATTTCCATGATAAAGCTGGATTTTCATAACCTGGGCAGGGTGGGGACACACCTGTCGTCCTGGCACAGGAAATGGAGGAGGATGAGGAGTCTGTCCAGTGGTTACTTTTCCCCTTGTAAAGGACAAATGACAACAGCCACCTAGGGAAGGAGGGGTTTGTTTGGGCTCACATTCCAGAGCTGGAAGTCTTTAGTGGAAGAAAGGATATTGGGAAAGAAACGGGATTGAACTCGGGCTCTCATGCGCAGCAAACACTGGTTGAGCCATCTCCCCAAAGGCACAGCATTTGTTTCTTAGGACCTCCAGAGAGAGTGCAAAGCCACAGGAGGGCTGCATTTGCAATTGCAGTTGGGCTCAGGTGAGCCTGAATGATAGGGAAGGGTGTGATTAGCAAGTAGGATTCTTTTAGCTCAGTTTGGGGCTTCCTGGGTGTTTGCAAGAGTTTTACAGGCTGGAGACCACTGACAGGATGACTTGGATATTGTGAGTCAAGGGTGATTGACAGTCCAGAACTGGACCCTGACAAGGGAAGCAGCTGGCATGGAGGAACTTAGCAAACTGCCCACAAAGAGGAACTGGGAGAGTTTAGCTGTGACTTCAAAGCTGAGTCAAGTAGCACTGAAACATCACCTAGGCATCCTTCAAACAGGAGAGGCTGAGGCAGGAGGATTGCCAAGAGTGTGGCTTCATAGTGAGTTCATAAATAACCTAGCCCGAGGCCCTGTCTCAGAAAACCAAAACAGCTAAGCTAAACAAAAGAGAAAAACCTACACACTGGAGATTGTCTTTATGATAGTTATACAGAGAGAAAACAACACTGTGGCACTGTAAGTTACTTAGCAGTTAGTGGCAAAATGAAATTTTGAAATGGTATGATTTTACCCCAAAGCCATGTACTTTTACCATGTTTCACTCAGCAGAATAAAAGGACGGAAGGAAGGAAATAAGAGGGGGTGCCCATGAGCTGGAGAGGTGGGTCAGTGGTTAATCTCATACTGATCTTGCAGGGAACCCCAGTTCACTTCCCAGCACCCATATCAGGAGGCTCCCTGTAACTCCCCCACCAGGGAAATCTGGTGCCTCTGCCTCCTCAGCACCTGTACTCACATGTTCATACCCACACAGAGACACACAGGCATACACATAATTTAAAATAATTTTTAAAAATTCAGTCTAAAAGAAAAAAAGGGGGGGATATCCAATCTTGTCACACTGTGAAACATTATCATCTCCAAAGTTTATACCTAAGAACAAGAAAATCAAATTACAAAAGAAAATCTCTGCCCTCCCCTACCCCTCCTCACACCACCGCACCCCACCGCAGCTCACTGCACTCCCCACCCACCCCCACTACTGTGTAAATTTACCATTTTGTGTGATGCTGCTTTCAGAGCTGAACTTGGCCTCTTGTGGCCCTCTAATGGGTTGAGGATCAGACACATGTCAGAGTGTCAACAAGGGATTTGTGAGGCTGTTGTGCCAGCGTCGCAAGACCACCACAGAGCCGATAACCGATGCAAAACACACAGGAGTTTACTGAAAACAAGCAAGCCCAGGCTTGGTCTGTGGAGGAGGATGGCCCTGAGCTCTCAGAGCAAGGGGTTTTTAAAGGGAAAAACCACAAACAGGGTGGTACAAGTCTTTGATTGGGTGAGGGTTTGTAACCTTTGAATTTACTGGTTGGTGGTTACAGTTATCATTTTTGGGCAGGCCTGGACAAGTCCCAGGCTCTGTCCTTGAGCTGCCATGGAGGATGGCTGGCCTAGCACATTCACATTGACCCATGCACGTAGCTCTAAGTTGGTGAGGGGCCCCAGAAAGTAAACATCTGGCTGAACCTTGAGCAGTCAGAGTAGTGCTGAAAGGGAGCTACTTCAAGGACTATGTCTTTTGTTCATGGCCCTCCCAGAAACTGCTTGCTCAAGTCTCAGGAAACTGAAATTGAGGCCTGATTTCTGAGAAAACACTGACAGCCTGTTATGGCATCTGCTTGGTCCTTTCAAGGCATACAGAGAACATCCAAAGGCAAAATTCCACCTTCATCCTCTTCAGCACACCAGAATTTCTGCATCTGAAACTTGGCCCATGGTGGGGAGGGGAGAGAACAAACTAGCTGTTGGATTTATTGTCACTCAGAAAGGCAGAGTCATCTCTCATGGGAGGGTGGAGAGTCTAAAGCCACTTCTGTTGTGCCCAGATCGTGACCCCCAGAGAGACCACCAAAGACGAGCATGCCAGAATGCAAAAGCATGGTTTAATTCTGGATATCCAAAAGCAATACAAGCCTAGGCAGGGACTTCGTCCAATACATCCAACGCAGTGGAGGCTGGAGGAAGTGCCCACCTATCTGCAAGCTCAGCTTTTAAAGGGAAAAATCACAAGGTTACATCATTTAGGGATGCTAGTACGGGTGCAATTCTGATTGGCTTGCTTCTAGGGGCTTTCTAGAAATCATGGCTTAATCTTACTTCTAAGGGAGTGGTTGCCCGCCACCATTTCTCATTGGCTGCCCTCAGGTGGAGGCATTTTTATGGTCAGTTACCCTGGAAACCAGGGAGAGAACATTCCATAGTCTGGCAGGCATTACCTCATGACTACCTTGTGACTCCGTACTTTTATACTTCCTGGTTTCTGGAATCTGAACTGACTTGTTTCAGTAACTAATGGCCTATTCCCAAAAGGAGAAATCTTAGGCCTTAATTTTAGGGTGAAAGCATTTTGGTCTTATTTCTAAGATGGCTCATTTTGGTCTCACAACTTCCTGTGGTGGTATTGTGTTCCCCAAAATATTGTGTCCTTCAACTGTATATAAGCTGGCTGTGAAATAAGCTTGGACTGCTTGGATTTGCTGTCTGGCATTGACCAGCAGACCTCTTGACTCTTGTCTGTCTTCTTTATTGTCTCTTCAGTCTGCACGCCTCTACCCAGCTACCCAGCTGACTGTCAGCAGGCCCGACAGCTTAGTCAAAGGGGGAAGGCTTGATATGCACTACGTTGTGTTTCAAAGAACACAACAACCCATTTAAAACTCCTGATTTTAGTTATTCAGTTAGAAGATTTATTCAACCAGAGCTTTGCAAACATTTTGATGTTGTGATGGAAAAACTGTCACATTCTTGTTATAAACACTTGGACAATACTAGCATAGGAGGGGAGAAATCATCACCCAAAGCCCAAAGTACGGGGGACAGCCGTGATCACATGCTCTCATTATGCATTTCAATAAAGCAGATTCCTGGTGCTGGGGAGACAGCTCAGTGATTAAGAGCACTTGCTGGTCTTGTGGAAGACCCAAATCCAGTTCTCAGCACCCAGGCCAGCTCACAATCACCTGTAACTCCAGCTCCCAGGAATTAGAGACCTCTGGTGCCAGTACACACACACACACACACACACACACACACACACACACACTATTAAAAATAAATCTAAAAAAATGAAAAGAGTCTCTTAGGATATAATTGACAACTAACTTCCCTTCTCCCTCCGGCCGCCATTTTCATTGGATTAGCCCCAGCCACTAAACTGCTGAAAAGTTTTACTATTCTACAATATCGGAATTTACTGACTAATGGTGAATTCACAAAGTCCAGTATGCCTGTAACCCAAGTGCCTGGCGAGTGAGGGGTGGAGACAGAAATACCAGCTGTAAATTCCAGTCCATGTTTTTCTACAGAGTGAGTTCTAGACCAGCCTGGGTTACAGAGGGAGACCCTGCCTCCTAAATAATAACAAAAATAAATAAACAAAAATCCAACAAGCTATGTCAATCTGTTTTTGGTTTTTTTTGTTTTTGTTTTTCGAGACAGGGTTTCTCTGTGTAGCTTTGCGCCTTTCCTGGAACTCACTTGGTAGCCCAGGCTGGCCTCGAACTCACAGAGACCTGCCTGGCTCTGCCTCCCGAGTGCTGGGATTAAAGGCGTGCACCACCACCGCCCAGCTATGTCAATCTGTTAGCTGTAACTGCCAAACTACTTCTAATTTTCCTTGATGGTGTGACCATCAGCAATCTTTGTGTGTGTGTGTGTGTGTGTGTGTGTGTGTGTGTGTGTGTGTGTATGTGTGTGCAGGTGACTGTGCACATGTGTGTAGAGGCCAGAGGTCCACATCAAGCACCTTCTTCAATTACCCTCTACCTTAGTTTTCGAGGCGGAATCTGTCACCGGACCTGGAGCTAGGGTGGCTGGCAGTTGGCTGCGGGGATCTCGGCCTCCCCAGCGCCCAGCCTCCTGGCACATACCAACCATTCTTAGCTCTAACACTGATGCTGACCCAAACTCAGGTCTTCATGTTTACATGGGAAGCACGCAATAGATTGAGCCGTTTCCCCACCCCCTTTTATTTCAACTTTATTGCCTAATATTAATACTCAGATCAAAAATATACCTCTCCCAGTGATGAACAGGATACAGAAGGCAAGAAAGGACTCAGGATGCTACAAGAATCAAAGAGGCTGCACTGAAGACACAGACGGGGGGGGGGGGGGGGGGATGATGAGGTGCAAAGAAGTCTCGGTACAAGACCCTATACGGTTTTTCTGTTTGTGTGTGTGTGTGTGACACGTTTGTGAGTGAAGGTGTGTATGTGGAAGTCAGAGGATAGCTTTTAGGAGTTGATTCTCTCCTTCCAGCTTTATGGAGGCTCCATGGGTCAAACTCAAGTTGCCCAGCTTGCAGAGGAAGCACTCTATGCGGTAAGCTGTCCTGTAGGCCCCAGGACAAACAAGATTTATTTTGGTGGTGGTGGTGATAGTAGTTCTGTTCTGTTTTGTTTTTCTCTTTTTGTTATATACGTTTACATATCCACCCATGCATGTCATTTTAAATCTCAGTTCTGCATGTGAGAAAAAATGCCATCCATTGTCTTTCTGACTTTAGCGTGTAATCATTTCCAGTTCCACCCATTTTCCTGCAAATGTCATGGTTTCATTTTTGGCACAAGCTGTTTAGCGCCCAGAGTTTTCAAATGCAGTGGTAGAGGCTGGCTCTCCCATTTCTGCCTTCACTGTTGATTTTAATATGGGTAAAATAATTTACTTCACCCACCAAAAACCAGCAGCACCTCCATCCCTCTCATTACTCAGCTCCCAGTCCTGCCCCCAGAGTCCTGATGTCTACACTAAGGTGAACTAAGATTCAGGTTCCTATTGTGTAGACTGTTCTTTCAAACCAACAGACCACGAAGACCTTCAAGACCAGGTGGACTCGATGAGGCCTTCTGAAACTGGCCAGTCACAATGATCTCAATGACTAGTCCAGGCTGACTTCCAACTTGTAGAAATCGTCCTGCCTCGGTCTCCAGAATGCAGGAATTACAGATGTCAGCCACCTCTGACTTCTTTTTACCTATTGCCTTTTGGATTTGAGGCAGGGTCTTGCTGCGTGTCTAGGCTGACCTTGAAATAGTGATCTCCTGCCTCAGTCTCCCTTGAGCTACCAGACCCTGCTTCTGTTTGTTTTAAAGGGTTTCTTGGTTACTTATAGGGCCTACTGTAAGTGCTAAGTAAATAGGTGTTGTTCAAATTTAAAAAAAAAAAAATCTGCACAGCCAGGCACAGTGGTGCAAGGATTGTAATCTCAGCTTGGAAGGGAGGTGGAAGCTATCAAATGTCATGAGTTCTAGGCTAGCCAGAGCTACACAGTGAGAACTTGTCTCCATAACCTAAAGTGTGTACATGTCTAATATGGTCACCATTTCTGTTTCTCCAGTACTTGTGACCTCCAACTGGCTGACTCTCCAGATGCACAGCCCATGGACAGTGAGGGCCAGCTGCATAGCTCCCCTTAGTCATTTGCTTTTCATAGCTAATCTTAAAAATGTACGATTCATTATTCAATAGGAGTTGTCAGGATGCACAAAAGCATTGCTCAATTTATTTGGCAATGGAAATGGCCATTATGGTTTTTTATGTAATGCTGCTTCTGTTATGTAATTCTTGTTGACTAATGAGCCATCCATGTTACTTGGTAATGAGTGACACACAGAAAAGCACTCACTCAAAAGTGCCTTATGCCATCATTATCCCAAAACAGACATTGATGGGAGCCATGCTGTAGAGGATATAGCTTGTGGAACATAACCATATCACTTGGCCAAAAAGATAGGTTAGCCTTGATGGAAATGCTGAGGGCAAGCTGTGCCTGAGTGGCAGAAGCCACTTGAGAAATCCTTCTTTATTCCTGGATAAGGGTCCAGAGTTTACTAAACCAGGTGGAAGATACCTTTGATTTTTTTTCACATAGTTACTTCTATCTGCGTTAGGTCGTAATTTGAACTTGTTAGTTAGCATGCATCAAAGTAATTCTTTCAAAAATGATTCCTAGAAGCTATGTTTCCTATGACTTTGAAAATTCACCGTCATGCTTGAACTAAAATTAACTGTGCCTAAAATGTCATGATAAACATCTGAGGATGTTCTAAGCACCAAGCATGGTGGCTCACAATCATCTGTAAAACTAGTCCTCAGAGATCAAACACCCTCCTTTAGCCTTTGTGGGCACCAGGCACACACAAGGTACATAGCTATATGTGCAAGCAAAACACTCATACATGTAAAATAAAATAAATCTAAAAATAAAAAAACCTGAGGATGGTACTCCATATTATTTTTAAATTTTGTAACAGAAGTGAAAGCCGATTTGACTTTTAATACTCTTCCAATGACATCTCCTCCCTCTCATTTCTGGAATGTTCATAGTATTTATTTTCTTTGAGTGGGTACCAATTCCAACTTAAAAAAAAAAAAGATTTATGTTGCTCTCTCTTCTCTCTCTCTCTCTCTCTCTCTCTCTCTCTCTCTCTCTCTCTCTCTCCCTCTCTCTCTCAGTCTCCCCTACTGTGTGTGTGTGTGTGTGTGTGTGTGTGTGTGCATATATGTGTGTGTGTGTGTCTGTGTGTGTGTGTCCTCAGAGGCCAGAAAAAGGGAGTCAAATTCCCTGGAGCTGGAGGTCTAAGCAACTGTAAGCCAACTGGCATGGGCTCCGGGAACCAAATTCCTCTGCAAAAGCAGTAGGCATTCTGAACCACTGAGCCAACTCTCCAGTCCCCAAGCCTGCTGTTTTCCTTATAACTGCTCCTCCACTGCCAGTAGCCATCACCTCTGTGGAGAGAAAAGAGAAGAGAAGAGAAGAGAAGAGAAGAGAAGAGAGGGAGGGGAGGGGAGGGGAGAGAAGAGGAGAAGAGATGTGTAGGCTCCCAAGGGGAGCCTCAGGCTTAGGCAGGAGCAATGGCATGGAAAGGAAGGTTCTAGACCCAAGCAAACCTACCTAGGAGGCCAGTGAGCAAAAGTTCATTAAAAGCTGACACCTTAAAACAATGTGGAAGGTTGGTGTATGGTTCAGAAGTAGAGAGAGCACTTGCCAGTGTATGTGAGGCCTGTGAAGAGCAGATTCCCACACATTGTTCTCTGTCCTCCACATAGATCCACACACTAAATAATAAAGGTTGATTCCCAGAATGCATGTAAAATAAAGCCAAGTATGGTGACACTGGGACTCACTGGCCAGCCAGCCAATCCTATTTGGCAACTCCAGCCAGTGAGAGATCCTGTCTCCAAAAACTAGATGAGGAACTGAGAGATAGCAAAGTGGTTAAGAGCACAGACACCGTTCCCAGCACCCATATCAAGTGGCTTGTAATCACCTGTAACTCCAGCTTCAGGAAACATGATGTCACTGGCCTCCACAAGCATCTGTACTCATGAGCACATACTCACACACACATGCACACACATATACATATAAATAAAAATAAAAGAAATCTTAAAAACACACGCACACACAACTAGATAGATGGTGTCAAGAAATGACACCAAAAGTTGAGCTCTGACCTCTGTAAATTGACATTTTTCTCCCATGCGTCAATTCCCAAATAACCACTCAGAGGCTTAATATGAATTATAAACACTTGGCCAATAGCTCAGACTGGTTCCTAGCTAACTCTTCCATTTAAATTAACCCATTTCTATTAATTTATGTATTGCCACGTGGCTCATGGCTTTACCTGTCCTCTAGCATGTCTTGCTTCCTGGGTGACTGGCAGGCATCTCTCTTGACTCTATTCTCCTTCTTCCCATCATTCTCAGTTCACTTTCTTACCTAACTTCCTGCCCAGCTACCAGCCTTTCAGCCTTTTATTAACCAATGAGAGTAATACATATTCATAGCGTAGAAAAGGATTATTCCGCAGCAGACCTCTACACTCACACACAAACACACAGAGAGGAACACGTACTCAGACCCAGTGGCATAGCACTTGCCAAGTAAACACAAGACCACAGTTTGATCCCTAGCTGAAGGTGAAAAGGGGGGCTATGGGCATTTGACACAGAAATATTTTGCATCTACAGTCACAGTTAAATACCACGAGGGACAGGCCGTGTCTTGGCACTTGTCTTTACTTGTCACTTGTACATCTTGTACAATGAAGATAAGCACCAAATGTGTAGCAAAGAGGGAAGCTGGCAACAGCTTTAGGATGTGGTCATCCCACTTAGGAAAGAGATGGAGGAAGATGCCTAGGAGAGTAATGAAGAAAGAAACCCCCCCACCGTGTGTGTGTGTGTGTGTGTGTGTGTGTGTGTGTGTGTGTGTGTAGTTTAAAGCTACATGCTTTAAACGATGTAGAAAGAGTGGTCGGTTTTTAGCCTCTTTGGAGGTGAGGATGAGAAGAGGGTTCATAACAGCAGGATAGGATGTTGCTGACTTTGCCTTTGACCAAAATAAATGAGCAAATCAATTGACCAATTGATAAATAAATAATCCACATGCACCCTCACCCAGTTGGTATCCAACTTTCCCAGAAGCCTCCTTTTTAGCTTCTACTGTTGTGTCAGCACATTCTTGGTTCCCATCTCACAGGGTTCATGGAGCAGTGGCATCCCTTCCTTTCTATGCAATTTGCAAAACACCTGCAGGCTGGATCACAGTGGGAAGTGGCATACATGCAGGGCTAGCAAAGATACCACAGACCCTGGGTTAAGTGAATGAGACCAGTACCCCCGGCTGGATTAACCCAAGCCCTGGACCTCTCTGGGACGCTCATTCGTACTTCATTTCTACAGTAAGTTGACTCCAAACTATAATATCTATAACCAGTGGTTGGTTTAACTGCCGACCCAACGTACACAGAGAGGTAAAAAAGAACAGAAAAGACAAGCTCAGTGACACATAGGAATGCATGTAAGAGGAGTTAGACATTACACTGAAGAGTGCCCTGCAAACTTTCAGTCTCAAAACATTCTTAGGCTGGTGAGATGGCTCAGCGGGTAAAGGCCCTTGCTGGACAAGTCTGATGACCTGAGGACGATCTGTAGAACCCATATCGTGGTGGAAGAAGAGGTGACCCCATAAAATTGCCCTCTGACCTCCAGAAATGGACCATGGTATTCATTCTCTCTCTCTCTCTCTCTCTCTCTCTCTCTCTCTCTCTCTCTCTCTCTCTCTCACACACACACACACACACACACACACACACACACACACACATACACATACACACACACACACACACACACACACACGCACACATACACACACACACACACACACACACACACACACGCACACATACACACACACAAACACACACACAATTTAATCCAATAAGTATTATTCCACAAGCATCATTCTAAGAGTTGATTGCTCAAGGGAGTAGAAAACAAACGCATTGGAAAAGCAGAACATTTTGTGGTTTTTGGAGGCCTCATGTGTACAGAGACAACTGTCTCCAAAACCACTAAATTGTAAGACTTTGAACAGGGAAAAGTATTTTTGAAATATTCAAAAGCTTGACTTAGAAAATGGGTCAACATAACCAGAGATACAGGGTGCAGGGCATACTGAAGAAAGGTAAATTAGAATGTGAATACACATAACACAGGATCAGCTCTTAGGCACAGAGGTACCCACACATCTGTCGAGCTGCTAGGGGAAATACAGGAGTCAAGACAATGGGTGCAGCCACGCCGGGGTGGGGCCACACTCTCCAGGGTGTTTCAGGGTGTGGAGATATTTAGTAAGCAAATGCAGGACCGGTTTTTGAATTACCAGGAGACGATACTACAACTTCCCACACTGTAGCCCATGAACTTTCAGGTCTTGTAAAGCAGCCGGGGTCCCACGTGGTGCTGGGCTGTAGCATGCAGTGAGCAAGGCAGAGCAGGTGGGGGACAAGCCCACACCAGACGAACTGATGGACACTAGATCAAAACATCTTTAAGTCCCTCCTGCCCATGCCACAAGGTTCAGAGGAGCCTGAGCGAGAGCCTAAGGCCTCAATAGGATCTGTGTTGGGTACCAAGGTCTCCATGGATACACCAAGGCTGTGTGTTGTTTCTCTAATGATCGGTGACATCTCAGCTCAAAGCTGCACTTCACAACCTTGTTAGTGTCATCGTCACCAGGACAGCAGGCCTAGCTCTTGTCAATGAAGAGGAGCAGAAGTGGTTACAGAGCAGGTATAACTTCCCACTGCCCTTTGCCTCTTCTACGGTTGGAAGGAAAGACTCCAGCCTTTGGGCCATGTGCTTCCCTATCATCTGACAATCACAGTCAGTTTGCAGAGTGTCATAGCAATATCTTTTGAACACTTCAAACAGAGGAACAGAGGTGAGTGACTAGTATTGAACTGACAAACTGTTGGGCAAAGAGGCTGGAGAGATGGCTCAGTGGTTAAGAGCACATGCTGCTCTTCCAGAGGACCAGAGGTCAGTTCCCAGCATTCACATCAGGAAGTTTCCATGGAATCTGATGACTTCTGACCTCTATGGGTACCCAAATACATACACATGAAAAAAATTAAATAAATTTTAAAACTGTTAGGTATTTCTTTTGGTCTGAAGCCTTGGATATATATTACTGAGACTCCAAGATCATTTGTAAATAATACCAAAAAATGTTTGGGAACCTCTGCCTTAGAAGGATGATAAATCAAAAGATGAAGGAACGCCAGGCTCCTAAATGTCTACATGGAGAAAAGGCAGGTACTAATCAGGAACTCCCACACCAGGTTGGTAGAATAATAAACTTTTGTTGCATTAACTCTATGGAGTTTGTTATCACAGATAGCATTATCCTAAACGATGTCAAGAGTATGTGGGAATCTTTTCCTGAGGCCACAGGTGGTGACAGTAGATAACTCACAATCCCTGACAGTAATGAGCCAAACCACATCCCGCTGGAAGCCACTAAGTCAAGAGAAGGACATACCTATCGAATACTCAGTCAATACACAGCTCCCCTATCCCTCTCGAGCTAAGACTGACCTCAAGGAAAAGGAGAAGAATGTGGACAAGGCAGAGGAGGTTAAGGACTTGGTTTGTTCTAGTTCCCTTTCCATGACTGTGATAAAACACCCTACTAGGAGCAGCTTAGTGAGGAGAGAGTTTATTTGGCTTATACTTCTAGGTCACAGTCACTAGGAGAAGTTGAGGCAGGGTTTCAAAGCAAGAATCTGGGAGCGGGAACCAGGGAGGAACACTGCTTGGTGGCTCACACAGGCTCCCCCTTAGCTGACTTCCTTATATAGCCTGGGACCACATTTCCATGGAATTATAGCACCCACAGTGGCCTGAGCCCTCCTATATCAATTAACAATCAAGACAATCCCTCATAGGCATGCCCACAGAACCACCTGGTGAAGGCGGTTGAGAGTCTTGTCAACTCTGTGTCAAGTTAATCTAACTAGGGCAGAACTAAATGGGATCATGTAATTGTAAATTAAAAGTAGTGTTCTTCCATCAGAAGGTGAATTGTGTAGGGTTTGTGTTGGTTTTGTTTTTTAACTAGGTCCCACTAGCCTAGGCTGGCCTTGAATTCATGAACCTCCTGCTTCAACCTCTTGAATGCTGAAATTACTCATCTTCCCCATTTCACTTTGCTGGGGTGATGGTCCAGCTAATGGGGGTTTTCTGCCCACTGGGTCAGGAGCCTGAGCCCCTGCAGTCCTGCTGAAGTGGCTACTACAGGCCCATTAGCCATTTCTTTAGGGCACAGTTGTTACCAGGGAAATCAGGATTCTATCTTGAGCTCTTATGGGACTTGAAGGACAGCTAAGCATGCCAAGCCCTGTAACCTGAGTTCAATTCCTGGCTCCTACATGATGGAAGAAGAAAAATAACTCCTGAGAGTTACCTTCTGAGATCCACGAATGTGCTGAACCATATGCCTCCCTTCACAGTGGAATAAATAAATTCCTTAAAAATTCAAAAACAAATGCAACTTCTAACCCTAGACTCAAAACAAAACAAAACAAAAAAACAAAAAACAAAAAACAAACTTTAAAAACAGGCTCAGAAGGAAGCTCAAGCAGTGTTTTTATTTTGTTTTTTTTTTTGTTTTTTTTTTTTTAGATTTTGAAAGAAAAACATCGGGGCAGGGCGGGACAGGGCAGGGCAGGGCAGGGCAGGGCAGGCAAGCTTTAAACCTCAGTGGCTGCTAGGAGGTAGAAGAGATTGACTTTTTTTGAAGTCCAAGGAAGCCAGTGTGTTCGGCAGTCAAGGAACTGTGTGCCAGTCAGAGGCCTTCAGAGAAGGAGTGAGGAGGCCCAGAGGTCAGGGAAATCATGGGCCAGGGTCTAAAAGGAAAAAAGGAAGATGGAAATTTTTTGTTTTGTTGGAATTCGGAAGAGTGGGTGAGGTGCAAGCTCTGCAGGGGTTGCAGGGGAGGGGCTTTGGGAAGGGCGAGTCAGGGGATTATTATTCCTCCCATCTCTTCGGTAAATCAGTTTTCCCGAAGGTCAGTCTCCAGGCCAGGCAGCTGACAGGCCCAGCTGCTGACATCAGGATGTGATGTTCTAATCTTTTTGGAGCAAAGATGAATGTCACGTCTCCACCCAGGGCCAGAGGCAGAACTCAGACTCCATTGTTTTGGAGAGGAGGAGACATTGCTCCCTCAAAGAGCCTCCACTGATACTACCAGCTTTTCTAAACCCTAAGGAGGGACAGCTGTGATGTTTTCCTTCTGGTGTTTACAGGGGAATGGGAGGCTGGGGTGAGGATGGGGGTCCATCTGACAGATTGTATCCTGAAGCTAGTTTGTGGTGGTGCTAGGATTGAACCCGGGTCTTCACTCATGTTAAGCAAGTGCTCTAACACTGAGCCACATCCTAGTCTCCTCTTCAGGGGGACCTTTAAAGGACCGGTGAGAGTTTTCAAATTCCATTTCAGTGAAACTAGCAACAGTCTCCAAAGGACTGGAATTTGTCTAAGGCTCTCATGCTACAACAAGGAATATTGAAGCTTGGTACCAGCCATGGGGGTGTAGGGGATACACTCGCATCCCTGAGATTCCACTTGTTCGTGATGACTTGCAGGAGAGGGTGGAGCCAAACAATGATGGGTCAGTGATGGGCAGGACCACACCATGACCAGGACTGCTTGGCATTGCATTCCCTTTCTCTAGGATCCTGGTGGTGAACTTGGGGTGACTGGATCCCTTTGCTCGTCTTCCCAGTGTGGCCACATTAAATAAGTCTCCTCTGTTTTCCACTCTTCTTTGTCTCTTTCATTAGTGTGGTGGGGATGTGTTGCTGTTTGCTCCTCCATTGCTGTGATAAAATACTGACTTGGGGAGGAAAGAGTTTACTTCAGGTTTTAATCCATTATTTAGGGATGTCAGGACGGGAACCCAGAGGCAGGAACTGAAGCACAGACCATGGAGGAACACTGCTTACTGGCTTGCTTCCAGGCTCCTTTGCTGTTACCTTTCTCATGCAGCCCGGGTCCACCCTGCTTAGGCATGGTGCTGACCACAGGACTGGGTCCTCTAGGTCAATCAGCAATCAGACAAATGCCCACACACACATGCCTATAGTCCGATCTGATGGAGGCAGTTCCTCAGTTGCTTTTTCCAAGACGTGTGAAGTTGACAAGTAAGATTAGCCATCACAGGGTGTGTGGCTGAGGCTCGCCTGTTGGGGCTGTTGACTCTCTGGGTTTTGCCCTATGGATTCCAACTACAATTTTGAACCAATATCCTTGGAATTTTAAGGTAGAGTTTGCTGTAACTATTCTCCATATTTAAAACCTCCACAATTTAAATGTGTCAAAATGTACCACAACTTACATCAACGGAGCTCAGCTAGGGACAGTATTTCAGCTAGGGGAACACTGGACATCATCTGGAGCATTTTCAATGATTGTGTGCAAGGCCTCGGAGTGCATAGAACACACACACACACACACACACACACACACACACACACACACACACATACACACACACACCAAAAAAAATAACTGGGCCAGAATTTCAACAGTACTGAGGTTGAGAAAGTCTAATCCAATTAATTTGCTTATAGGAATAGTCACTTCCTCAACTCAAATGGGGTTCTGTAAGGACGAGGTGTCATGTAGGACTCTAACCTGGGAACACTGAAGACAATAAATATGCACGCAGCTAGCAAATCATCAGGTGGCCCAGCTCCCATTAGGCGCCTTCAGAGAGTCACCTCCTCAGTCATATCCTCCAAACAGCTGCCTCCTTGGATCAGGAAGGTCAGTAAGGTCACTGAGGCTGGGATATGGAGACATGCCTGGAATATTTGAGGTGGCACAACTCACCAGGTGCGCCCCACAGGACCCGAAGGTTCAGTTTGCGTTCGTCTTTATTTTCTGCACAGTCCCTACAATATGCCCTCAGCTTCTCTCTCCATTGAATAAATGTCACCAAACAAAATTGTGATTTGTATTCCATACTTCACATGTGTCATTTCTAATAATTACAAATATAGTTGTACTTCCTCTAGCAAAGGTACTCCTTCATCGGTATTATTTCTTTAGTGTTTATTTATTTACCTGGCATTTTGTTTTGTTTGCTCTTGGGAGACAAAGTCTCATTCTGTGGCCCAGGTTGACGTCAGACTTCCAGCAGTCCTCCCGCCTCGGCCTCTGGAATGCTGGGATTACAAACCTATCTGTAGGGGCTTGCTTTTAGCCGTCTTAACTGGGTCCGGTGGCAAAAACTGCGCCCAGTCAGCCTGAAGTCTGTTGCCTACTTCACAATGTCACCTAGGGCACCCTGGACCAACTCATAATGTTACTTTCAGTGAGCCCTGCCCAGAAATGGGTCTCGATAGGGGGTCAGGGGTAGATCTGCTTCCAGCCCAGTGTGAATCAGTTCCGGCCAATGAAGCCAAGGCCGGGAGGTGTCGAGCTCCTGAGGTTAGACAGGCTGACACAAGAGGCCCTGGTTCCTGACGGATGAGGGACCCGAAAAGACAGAAGGCCACAGAATCCGATCTGCGTGTAGGCAGAGGCATGCGACCCAAAGCTGCCTGGGGTATCTCATCTGTTGCCACAGGGGCCAAGGCCACCTTGAACTGATTCCTTGGCCCTGAGCCCCAAACCTGCAGGAGGCGGCCAGAAGCAGCGCAGCCCCTGTACTTCCCAAAAGCGCTACTGAGAACTTTCCCGGCCCGGCCCACAGGTGACTAGAGGGTCAGACCAGACGGAAAGGATCCGCCTATCCCAGCCTGGGGCTCAGAAGGGCGAAGTTTGGTTCCCAAGGCCACGCGAAGCTCCCGAACAGGCAAAACTAATGCCAGAAGAAAGTTAAGATCGCCCAGGCCTCTGCCACGCAACGCCCCACTGCCACCCCCGAGTGCGGCTCTTGCAACAGCTGTCACGGCCGGCGCCAGCGGGACCTAATCCAGCCCGGCAGAGGTCAGAGCGGAGGAGCGATGTCCCACCGCAGTCCGGGCCGGAGCCTCGGGCCGCCAGCGCCGCCGCCGCCGCTGCTGCTGCTGCTGCTGCCGTTGCTACTGCAGCTTCCCTGGGCAGCCGCCCTGAAGCCTACGTCAACAGGTGAGCAGGACGAGCGAGCGGCCGAGGACGGGGGCCGCCGCCCCGTACCCCCTTCACGCGCCCGGCCCGCGGCTGGCCAGAGTCCCAGCAAGTTTACACCCAGGGGCGTCTTGGGTCGCACTTCTTGGTGGGGAGCCCGGCGGGTTGCGCTCCAGCCCTGCGGTAGATCAGCGGAGGCATTTAAGGCGGGAAACTAGGGGTCTGTCAACATCTAAGTATGTGTACCCAGATCGGACGGAGGTGTGATTTGAGGCCGGCCCAAATCTACAGGCAGACAAGCGACTTTGGCTTAAGAGAATCGATGGCAAACGGGTAATGTCAGTTTGATATGGGACAGGGACAGAACAGAAGGGAGCTATGCTCTTTCCTCCAAATGGCCTCATAATCCAAGAGGATAAAAATCTCCATTCTACAGCTCAAAGAGCTGGGACCGGGAGGAAGTCAGGAATTTGCATAAAGATAAGACAGCTGAGTTGCCAGAGGGCACTGGTGTAACCCTTCCTGTCAGAAAAGCAGGTCTCAACAAGCGTCCTTCCCTTCTCATCCTTCCATATGCAAGACCAAAATGAATTGTTGGGTTATGCAGACTTGGAAGACTCCAAAAGTCAAATTTGGAGAGGATTAATTTGATTTCATAATCTTCTCCATGCTGGCCTTGCCCAAGAATAGGGTGGGCCTTGGGCAGGGTCTCCTTCCCAAAATCGCTCTGATTCCTGTTACCTTCCAGTTGACAAGCACCTGTACCCTTGGGGGATTTTGAAGCGTTTGCTTTCAACATCTGCTCCAGTAAGCGCAGGCCCGTGGGATGAGAAGGCACTGGTCCAGAAGCACCTGGTGTCTCCCCTGATTGAGCTGCATGTTCTTTGGTCTCCCCTGACCACACACACACACACACACACACACACACACACACACACACACACACACCTTTCAGTCCTGAGAAGTTGCTGGTTCCTTACTGTGGCCAGCAGTCCTGAAAGGCTCCTCGGCATGGGTTTGAGGATACCTCAGGACGCTGCAGTGACTCTTGGAAACACATGTAACTCCCTTTGTTCCTCTTTATTCATCTGTTAGTATTAATGTGGGTTCTGTAGTGGAGTCTCCTCAACCTTCCGGTACGTTGTGTAAAATCTGAATCGTAAAGAGCAGGGACTTTGCTATCTCCCTGTGCTCCCTGAAGTACCTAGCTCAGTACTGTGAGCTCAGTCAGATTTTGTCCTCACTTTTCCTGGGGAGAGGTGAACTAACATATATTCACCCCAGACGGGACACCCCCTAAGCCATCTTACTGGCTCACTTTTACTTTTCAATTTGGGTTTCTTTTTATTCTAGAAATTGGCAAATTATTTTACAGCCACCTCTTCATATTGTTCCAGCTACAGAATACAGTTGACAGAGGACCTGTCCTTGAAGACTGAAAAGCCTATATGTATTTTTCAGAACATCCTTGTATAGTTTTACTGTGTGTGTGTGTGTGTGTGTGTGTGTGTGTGTGTGTGTGTGTTCAAAACTGGGAATTGAATCCAGGTCCCCATGAATGTTAAAACATACCCTCTACCATCAAGCCATGCCACCCCAACTCTCGCCAATGGAGAATAACCCTCTTAATGGAATGAATGGCCAAGCCGGATGGTCGCTGGAGAGAGTTAACCTCTCTGAGACTCAGAATGTAGCACATTCCTTTGTAAAACTGGTTCTTCATCTGACCGTCAGCCTTGCAGGGCAAGACTCCAGAAGTCAGTATTTGCAGCATGCCAGATGTGATCAGATCTGTGGGAGCCAATTCACCCTGATACACACCCAAGTCTGTTCCCAGACTCATCCTTAATTATTCATTAGAAATATAACTGTCGGGCTGACTGGGTGCTCCTGTAGCCTACTTCAGGCATATTCTTCCTGTTAGCAAAACACACAAGGAGATGTTATTGGGTTCTACATCTGGGGGTCTGACTCATCTGCCCTCAGAAGAACCTGGAGTCAGCCGGTGGGAGCAGCCATCTGGGTGGTACTTATCTGCTTGGGCCATCTGACTAATGGTGGGCATCTGCCTGGCCACACAGCCAAGCCTCGCCAATGTGCTCTTACTCTCCTGGATGTCATTTAGTCTCCTTGAGGTGTCATGGCCGACAGCTGGTGGTCCAGTCTCAATGGATGCTTTAACTCTGAATTTACTAAAGTGGGTCTCATGGTTGCTCCATGGGCTTATTTGTAGTATGGAAGTTCTTTATTCTTGTAAAGACAAGTTATCAGTGTGTAGCCCTGGCTAGTCTAGAACTCACTGTGTATACCAGGCTGACCCAGAACTCAGAGAGATCTACCTGCCTCTGCTTCCTGAGTACTGTACTTAAAGTCCACCGTACTAGCTCGGTCCTGTTGTCCTTACACAGTGTTCCAATTGCTCCTGTATGCTGAATTTTTAACTTTAAAGGGTGATTGGTGAGGTATTGCTAGAGTTATTATGTTGCTTCTTTGTACTAGGGCAAAAGAGGAACTTACTTAATATTGTTTAAAAAAAGAGAGGTAGTGAAATTATGGGGAAATGTTTGTGTAAAACAAAACTTGTAACTCTGTGTCCACACTGTTCTAGATATCACGTGACATGTGTCAATCTTTTGGGGGGAAGTTGTGGAAGTCTTTTGATTGAGATTTGAAAACAGAACAAACAAATCTCTGAGAGAGACTGCCCTGCTCTGAAAGGCATCCATCCATCAGTCTGGCACGTGCTGCAGTGGGCCCAGCATGAGGGGCTGACCAGCTACTTAAGCACTGTTCTCCTCAAGATCCTCTGTAAACTCAAGTGACCACCATCTTAATTCATAATTTGAAATCATGAATCAATACACAGGGGCCAGTGGGATTGCTCAACCGGAAAGGCTCATGGGGCATGAGGCTGACCTGAGTTTGATCCATGGGACTCACAGGGGTGGCGAGAGATACCCGACTCCACTCTCCACAAAGTTGTCCTCTGACCTCTCCTCTGGGCTGTGGCCTGCGCACTCACATACATCAGTATACTGTGAATTCCATGTGAGTATGTTCCCATGTATGGCCTTCCAGTCAGGGTTCCAGTTTGGGATTTAGGTGGCCATGTAATCAAGAAAGAATTGTGCTAGGCCTGAGGGAGTGGATGTGATGACAGATGAGACTCACTTCCCATCCCCAAGGAGCTTGTGATGGAGACTATTGGACCAAACACACACAAATATGTCTCGTTAATGAGTACTCTAGATGAGTGGTGACTCAGAGTACCAAATCTGCCAGGCATGGTGACGCACACCTTAATCGGGAGGCAGAGGAAAGATGATCTCCGTAAATCGAGGCCAGCCTGGGCTACATAGCAAATTCCAGGCCAGCCAGGACTACATAGTGAGACACTCTCCCCAAAACCCAGGGTAGGGTGGGGGTTGGGGATGGGGAGGGGGTTGGGAGGGGAGAACACAGGCCAAATCAGAATGAGGCCAAGTTGATGTTCAAGGGGGTAAAAGAGAAGGACCGTTTGGGATCTGAGAACTCTCCAGTCGTCCCCTGCATTCATGTTTTGTTGTTTCTTAACCGTTCTTCAGGGCCATTGGCCATTTCCGCCAGCTTCTCACAGGTGCGCCCTACTGTGCCTCGCTCCGGCTGCACCCCACAATGTCTTGCTTTCCACTTCAGAGCATCTCTGACTGCAGACTTTACACGGGGCTCTTACAAGCCTGCAGGAGAGGGCTTTAACCCGAGGCAGGGCATCTTACGATTATGTAGGGCAGGAAGAGGCAGAGAAATGTGCCCCTTTCCATCCATGTTTGGATTTTTGTTTGTCTGGAGATGATGTCTGACTACGGAGCCCAGGCTAAGCTCAGATTCACGGCGACCCCCTGTCTCAGCGCCCCAAGTGCTGGGGTGACAGGAGTGAGCATGGTCATGACCTGTTGTTCCTCTCCCATCCTTGGGATGGAGCCTGCAGAAGCTTGTTCCACACACTTCCACAGCGGGGCCCAGTCAGATCCGTCAGTCCACAGTTGGGTGGACTCATCGGCTTCCCCTATTTTCTCTGCTCTCCCAGCCCTTCATTCTAGTCCCAGGGAAAACTTGCCCAAACATCTCTCCTCTGAGCCAGAGATGTGGCTTTGATCTCTGCACAGAGAGGCAAGCTGAACACCATTTTCTTGCCTGGACACTGCAAAACTCACAAACCAGTTACTTCCTCAGTAACTCTGATGGAGACTCAAAGTAAGTCTAGAAGCCAGAGTGCAGCTTCCTGGGGCCCTTGTAGGAGGAGAAAGTATGAAGAACCACCGCACACAAGCCAGGTGCACATAAAAGAGGAAGGAAGTGTGAGGTACATCAGTGAACCTGACCTCAACCCAATCCGAACAGAATCAACTTCAGTGTTGGCATTTTACTTCTCTCATATACCCCACCTGCTCAGTCTCTCTTCTTTCTGTCTTTTTCTCTCTAAAGGACTGATCCAGAAGGCCAACCCTGTCACCTAGAGTTAAAAGCCATTCACTCTTCCATAAAATGAGATGCAAAGAAAATTAGGTTCTAAACATGAGAGTCAGCCAGACTGGTAGCTCATACCTGTAATTCCAGCTCTCAGGGAGCTGAGGCAGGAGGACCGTCATGAGATAAAAGCCAGTCTGAGCTACATAATGAGTTCCAGCCCAACCTGGGCTACAGAGGAAGATCTGATCTTAAAAGATAAGTGGAGAGAATGCATTTTACAAATTTTAAGGGCTAGGCTTTGTTTGTTGTTTGTTTGTTTGTTTGTTTGTTATTTCAATTGAAAATAAGCTCATACAGAATAGTAAAACCCACAAGAAATGTAAAGAGGACATTTGAAGTTTGTTTGTTTCATGGAAAATATGAAAACCACTGGAAGTGCCCCAGCTTTATTTTAAGAAAAGAAAAACCCTCTCTTTGTAAGGTAGCCTTGGTACAGTCTGAGAAATGATCTACAACAGCCACATTTTCAGTTTTGAATGAGTTTATTAAGCAGTAAAAGGGGGAATGCAAGACATCGTCACATGGGGTGCTCAAGGCACCCCACAGAAACCAGCTGGGAAAGCCCCATTAAGGCAGCCAGCTTCAGTCCCAGGCAGAGCTGCCCTGGGCTGAGGCTTCCAGACAAAGGGACAAATAACTGCTAGAGACACTGTCCTCAGAGTCCATGCTCAGAACTTCCTGCAGAAACTGGCTGGGAAGCTGAGGTGCTACCTGGACTTCAAATTGAGCTTTCTCTCCGTGGACGAACATCCACGGCTGAACTTCCAGCCCCCACTACAGGCATCTTTACATCTCGGGATAAATAATAGTGACCTTGGATGGAAATGGTTTAATTTCTAAGCTGTTGTGAAGGACACTGGGTTTTTTATTCCTGGGCTGTTTTGCTGTTCTCTGCCCCCCACCCCCGCATCCCCCGCTTTTTCCAGCCCCGGTCACAGATTAGAGTAGGGAACCTATCCCCAAACCTTGGAGGACTTTTTGAGACAAACATGCTTGGGTCTGAAATGAGGTCAGGGCAACCCTGATCCTAGGTCCAGCTTCTCAGGGAATTCAGAGAACACACAACAGTTCAACAATATGACGCACATTACAGCAGCGTTTCAATGAAGTCAGATGTGGATCCAGTGTTGATTTTGAGGGTGTTGCTGTTAACCAAGCTTGAATCTATCTTTCATTGATGCAATTCTAAAGAGAACATCAACCCACTTAGCACTTGCCTCTTGGGCTAGAGAGACGTCAGCAGAATGGCTGAGCCATCCTCAGGCCTCTTACTTACGTTTGCAAACATAATTACGAGAGTGATGTTAGGTCAACCTCTATGGATGAATTAATGTCTGAATAACCTTGCTTTTCATTAGAAGGATGAGCACAGAGCTGAGATTGTATAGCTTGGAAGGAGGAGGCCAAAGGGTCAGAAGTTCAAGGTCTTCCCGGGCAGTATATGGAGTTAGAAGGCAGCCTGGGCTATGTGGATCGTCTCAAACTACATAAATAGGGCTGGTGAAACGGCTCAGTAGTTGAGAGCACCAGTTCCTGCAAAGGACTTGGGTTTGATTCCCATCATCCATATGGAGGCTCATAACCGTCCTTAACTTCAGTCCCAGGGGATCTAACACCCTCTTCTGACCTCCAAAGCGACCAGGCACACATAGGCACCAGACATGCACATGGTACACGGCCATACATGTGAGCAAAACCCTCATAAAATAAAGCTTTTTTTTAAAAAAAATCACACAATGAGAATCCTCAAAGAAATATCATTTTGTTGGGGACAGCAGCCCTTGGCAGAGGTGGACAGATATGCTCTTTGCTTTCAAGGAGCTGCTGAAAACCAGGTCAGGGTTAAAAGGACACAGTATTTTCCCCACCAGGCCACTCTCTCCAACATCTGCCCCTGCGTAGAAATGCTCTTCAACCGTAGAAATGTATGATGGATTAACATGCTAAGGGATTTGGAAAAAAAAATAGTACAGACACTAGAAAACAAGAAGGAACTGATAGAAACCACAGAATGACTGAAGTCTATTAGGGGTGGACCAAAGCCCTCAGATTTGGGGTCAATTTTAAAAGCGTACCCTGTGGGTAGTAAGCTGTTTTTGGTGAAGTCTCCTGAGGATGGGGCTGAGGTGTCATGCGGAGGTGTGCTAGTGTCA